>NW_027365734.1:0-96163 GCF_046119375.1 Phyllobates terribilis | reverse complement strand
TGCCATTGAAAAACATCATGTTATTCATATACCAGAAATGTTTGAAGCTACTGACTGAATGAAAGGAGCTGGCATCTCACTCTCTTTGAATCTTCTTTATCATGCTAAGAGGAGCAGGAAAAAGCAAAAAATTTCAGAATTGCACCTTGCAATGCGGAGAAATTACTGTTTGTGCATTTACAATATTCATTGATTTTTGCCATTGAAAAACATCATGTTATTCATATACCAGAAATGTTTGAAGCTACTGACTGAATGAAAGGAGCTGGCATCTCACTCTCTTTGAATCTTCTTTATCATGCTAAGAGGAGCAGGAAAAAGCAAAAAATTTCAGAATTGCACCTTGCAATGTGGAGAAATTACTGTTTGTGCATTTACAATATTCATTGATTTTTACCATTGAAAAACGTCCAGAAATGATTGAAGCTACTGACTGAATGAAAGTAGCTGGCATCTCACTCTCTTTGAATCTTCTTTATCATGCTAAGAGGAGCAGGAAAAAGCAAAAAATTTCAGACTTGCACCTTGCAATGCGGAGAAATTACTGTTTGTGCATTTACAATATTCATTGATTTTTGCCATTGAAAAACATCATGTTATTCATATACCAGAAATGTTTGAAGCTACTGACTGAATGAAAGGAGCTGGCATCTCACTCTCTTTGAATCTTCTTTATCATGCTAAGAGGAGCAGGAAAAAGCAAAAAATTTCAGAATTGCACCTTGCAATGCGGAGAAATTACTGTTTGTGCATTTACAATATTCATTGATTTTTGCCATTGAAAAACGTCCAGAAATGATTGAAGCTACTGACTGAATGAAAGGAGCTGGCATCTCACTCTCTTTGAATCTTCTTTATCATGCTAAGAGGAGCAGGAAAAAGCAAAAAATTTCAGAATTGCACCTTGCAATGCGGAGAAATTACTGTTTGTGCATTTACAATATTCATTGATTTTTGCCATTGAAAAACGTCCAGAAATGATTGAAGCTACTGACTGAATGAAAGGAGCTGGCATCTCACTCTCTTTGAATCTTCTTTATCATGCTAAGAGGAGCAGGAAAAAGCAAAAAATTTCAGAATTGCACCTTGCAATGCGGAGAAATTACTGTTTGTGCATTTACAATATTCATTGATTTTTGCCATTGAAAAACATGTTATTCATATACCAGAAATGTTTGAAGCTACTGACTGAATGAAAGGAGCTGGCACCTCACTCTCTTTGAATCTTCTTTATCATGCTAAGAGGAGCGGGAAAAAGCAAAAAATTTCAGAATTGCACCTTGCAATGCGGAGAAATTACTGTTTGTGCATTTACAATATTCATTGATTTTTGCCATTGAAAAACGTCCTGAAATGATTGAAGGTACTGACTGAATGAAAGGAGATGGCATCTCACTCTCTTTGAATCTTCTTTATCATGCTAAGAGGAGCAGGAAAAAGCAAAAAATTTCAGAATTGCACCTTGCAATGCGGAGAAATTACTGTTTGTGCATTTACAATATTCATTGATTTTTGCCATTGAAAAACGTCCAGAAATGATTGAAGCTACTGACTGAATGAAAGGAGCTGGCATCTCACTCTCTTTGAATCTTCTTTATCATGCTAAGAGGAGCAGGAAAAAGCAAAAAATTTCAGAATTGCACCTTGCAATGCGGAGAAATTACAGTTTGTGCATTTACAATATTCATTGATTTTTGCCATTGAAAAACATCCAGAAATGATTGAAGCTACTGACTGAATGAAAGGAGCTGGCATCTCACTCTCTTTGAATCTTCTTTATCATGCTAAGAGGAGCAGGAAAAAGCAAAAAATTTCAGAATTGCACCTTGCAATGCGGAGAAATTACTGTTTGTGCATTTATAATATTCATTGATTTTTGCCATTGAAAAACATCATGTTATTCATATACCAGAAATGTTTGAAGCTACTGACTGAATGAAAGGAGCTGGCATCTCACTCTCTTTGAATCTTCTTTATCATGCTAAGAGGAGCAGGAAAAAGCAAAAAATTTCAGAATTGCACCTTGCAATGTGGAGAAATTACTGTTTGTGCATTTACAATATTCATTGATTTTTACCATTGAAAAACGTCCAGAAATGATTGAAGCTACTGACTGAATGAAAGTAGCTGGCATCTCACTCTCTTTGAATCTTCTTTATCATGCTAAGAGGAGCAGGAAAAAGCAAAAAATTTCAGACTTGCACCTTGCAATGCGGAGAAATTACTGTTTGTGCATTTACAATATTCATTGATTTTTGCCATTGAAAAACATCATGTTATTCATATACCAGAAATGTTTGAAGCTACTGACAATGAAAGGAGCTGGCATCTCACTCTCTTTGAATCTTCTTTATCATGCTAAGAGGAGCAGGAAAAAGCAAAAAATTTCAGAATTGCACCTTGCAATGCGGAGAAATTACTGTTTGTGCATTTACAATATTCATTGATTTTTGCCATTGAAAAACATCATGTTATTCATATACCAGAAATGTTTGAAGCTACTGACTGAATGAAAGGAGCTGGCATCTCACTCTCTTTGAATCTTCTTTATCATGCTAAGAGGAGCAGGAAAAAGCAAAAAATGTCAGAATTGCACCTTGCAATGTGGAGAAATTACTGTTTGTGCATTTACAATATTCATTGATTTTTACCATTGAAAAACGTCCAGAAATGATTGAAGCTACTGACTGAATGAAAGTAGCTGGCATCTCACTCTCTTTGAATCTTCTTTATCATGCTAAGAGGAGCAGGAAAAAGCAAAAAATTTCAGACTTGCACCTTGCAATGCGGAGAAATTACTGTTTGTGCATTTACAATATTCATTGATTTTTGCCATTGAAAAACATCATGTTATTCATATACCAGAAATGTTTGAAGCTACTGACTGAATGAAAGGAGCTGGCATCTCACTCTCTTTGAATCTTCTTTATCATGCTAAGAGGAGCAGGAAAAAGCAAAAAATTTCAGAATTGCACCTTGCAATGCGGAGAAATTACTGTTTGTGCATTTACAATATTCATTGATTTTTGCCATTGAAAAACGTCCAGAAATGATTGAAGCTACTGACTGAATGAAAGGAGCTGGCATCTCACTCTCTTTGAATCTTCTTTATCATGCTAAGAGGAGCAGGAAAAAGCAAAAAATTTCAGAATTGCACCTTGCAATGCGGAGAAATTACTGTTTGTGCATTTACAATATTCATTGATTTTTGCCATTGAAAAACATCATGTTATTCATATACCAGAAATGTTTGAAGCTACTGACTGAATGAAAGGAGCTGGCATCTCACTCTCTTTGAATCTTCTTTATCATGCTAAGAGGAGCAGGAAAAAGCAAAAAATTTCAGAATTGCACCTTGCAATGCGGAGAAATTACTGTTTGTGCATTTACAATATTCATTGATTTTTGCCATTGAAAAACGTCCAGAAATGATTGAAGCTACTGACTGAATGAAAGGAGCTGGCATCTCACTCTCTTTGAATCTTCTTTATCATGCTAAGAGGAGCAGGAAAAAGCAAAAAATTTCAGAATTGCACCTTGCAATGCGGAGAAATTACTGTTTGTGCATTTACAATATTCATTGATTTTTTCCATTGAAAAACGTCCAGAAATGATTGAAGCTACTGACTGAATGAAAGGAGCTGGCATCTCACTCTCTTTGAATCTTCTTTATCATGCTAAGAGGAGCAGGAAAAAGCAAAAAATTTCAGAATTGCACCTTGCAATGCGGAGAAATTACAGTTTGTGCATTTACAATATTCATTGATTTTTGCCATTGAAAAACATCCAGAAATGATTGAAGCTACTGACTGAATGAAAGGAGCTGGCATCTCACTCTCTTTGAATCTTCTTTATCATGCTAAGAGGAGCAGGAAAAAGCAAAAAATTTCAGAATTGCACCTTGCAATGCGGAGAAATTACTGTTTGTGCATTTATAATATTCATTGATTTTTGCCATTGAAAAACATCATGTTATTCATATACCAGAAATGTTTGAAGCTACTGACTGAATGAAAGGAGCTGGCATCTCACTCTCTTTGAATCTTCTTTATCATGCTAAGAGGAGCAGGAAAAAGCAAAAAATTTCAGAATTGCACCTTGCAATGTGGAGAAATTACTGTTTGTGCATTTACAATATTCATTGATTTTTACCATTGAAAAACGTCCAGAAATGATTGAAGCTACTGACTGAATGAAAGTAGCTGGCATCTCACTCTCTTTGAATCTTCTTTATCATGCTAAGAGGAGCAGGAAAAAGCAAAAAATTTCAGACTTGCACCTTGCAATGCGGAGAAATTACTGTTTGTGCATTTACAATATTCATTGATTTTTGCCATTGAAAAACATCATGTTATTCATATACCAGAAATGTTTGAAGCTACTGACAATGAAAGGAGCTGGCATCTCACTCTCTTTGAATCTTCTTTATCATGCTAAGAGGAGCAGGAAAAAGCAAAAAATTTCAGAATTGCACCTTGCAATGCGGAGAAATTACTGTTTGTGCATTTACAATATTCATTGATTTTTGCCATTGAAAAACATCATGTTATTCATATACCAGAAATGTTTGAAGCTACTGACTGAATGAAAGGAGCTGGCATCTCACTCTCTTTGAATCTTCTTTATCATGCTAAGAGGAGCAGGAAAAAGCAAAAAATGTCAGAATTGCACCTTGCAATGTGGAGAAATTACTGTTTGTGCATTTACAATATTCATTGATTTTTACCATTGAAAAACGTCCAGAAATGATTGAAGCTACTGACTGAATGAAAGTAGCTGGCATCTCACTCTCTTTGAATCTTCTTTATCATGCTAAGAGGAGCAGGAAAAAGCAAAAAATTTCAGACTTGCACCTTGCAATGCGGAGAAATTACTGTTTGTGCATTTACAATATTCATTGATTTTTGCCATTGAAAAACATCATGTTATTCATATACCAGAAATGTTTGAAGCTACTGACTGAATGAAAGGAGCTGGCATCTCACTCTCTTTGAATCTTCTTTATCATGCTAAGAGGAGCAGGAAAAAGCAAAAAATTTCAGAATTGCACCTTGCAATGCGGAGAAATTACTGTTTGTGCATTTACAATATTCATTGATTTTTGCCATTGAAAAACGTCCAGAAATGATTGAAGCTACTGACTGAATGAAAGGAGCTGGCATCTCACTCTCTTTGAATCTTCTTTATCATGCTAAGAGGAGCAGGAAAAAGCAAAAAATTTCAGAATTGCACCTTGCAATGCGGAGAAATTACTGTTTGTGCATTTACAATATTCATTGATTTTTGCCATTGAAAAACATCATGTTATTCATATACCAGAAATGTTTGAAGCTACTGACTGAATGAAAGGAGCTGGCATCTCACTCTCTTTGAATCTTCTTTATCATGCTAAGAGGAGCAGGAAAAAGCAAAAAATTTCAGAATTGCACCTTGCAATGCGGAGAAATTACTGTTTGTGCATTTACAATATTCATTGATTTTTGCCATTGAAAAACGTCCAGAAATGATTGAAGCTACTGACTGAATGAAAGGAGCTGGCATCTCACTCTCTTTGAATCTTCTTTATCATGCTAAGAGGAGCAGGAAAAAGCAAAAAATTTCAGAATTGCACCTTGCAATGCGGAGAAATTACTGTTTGTGCATTTACAATATTCATTGATTTTTGCCATTGAAAAACGTCCAGAAATGATTGAAGCTACTGACTGAATGAAAGGAGCTGGCATCTCACTCTCTTTGAATCTTCTTTATCATGCTAAGAGGAGCAGGAAAAAGCAAAAAATTTCAGAATTGCATCTTGCAGTGCGGAGAAATTACAGTTTGTGCATTTACAATATTCATTGATTTTTGCCATTGAAAAACATCCAGAAATGATTGAAGCTACTGACTGAATGAAAGGAGCTGGCATCTCACTCTCTTTGAATCTTCTTTATCATGCTAAGAGGAGCAGGAAAAAGCAAAAAATTTCAGAATTGCACCTTGCAATGCGGAGAAATTACTGTTTGTGCATTTACAATATTCATTGATTTTTGCCATTGAAAAACATCATGTTATTCATATACCAGAAATGTTTGAAGCTACTGACTGAATGAAAGGAGCTGGCATCTCACTCTCTTTGAATCTTCTTTATCATGCTAAGAGGAGCAGGAAAAAGCAAAAAATTTCAGAATTGCACCTTGCAATGTGGAGAAATTACTGTTTGTGCATTTACAATATTCATTGATTTTTACCATTGAAAAACGTCCAGAAATGATTGAAGCTACTGACTGAATGAAAGTAGCTGGCATCTCACTCTCTTTGAATCTTCTTTATCATGCTAAGAGGAGCAGGAAAAAGCAAAAAATTTCAGACTTGCACCTTGCAATGCGGAGAAATTACTGTTTGTGCATTTACAATATTCATTGATTTTTGCCATTGAAAAACATCATGTTATTCATATACCAGAAATGTTTGAAGCTACTGACTGAATGAAAGGAGCTGGCATCTCACTCTCTTTGAATCTTCTTTATCATGCTAAGAGGAGCAGGAAAAAGCAAAAAATTTCAGAATTGCACCTTGCAATGCGGAGAAATTACTGTTTGTGCATTTACAATATTCATTGATTTTTGCCACTGAAAAACGTCCAGAAATGATTGAAGCTACTGACTGAATGAAAGGAGCTGGCATCTCACTCTCTTTGAATCTTCTTTATCATGCTAAGAGGAGCAGGAAAAAGCAAAAAATTTCAGAATTGCACCTTGCAATGCGGAGAAATTATTGTTTGTGCATTTACAATATTCATTGATTTTTGCCATTGAAAAACATCATGTTATTCATATACCAGAAATGTTTGAAGCTACTGACTGAATGAAAGGAGCTGGCATCTCACTCTCTTTGAATCTTCTTTATCATGCTAAGAGGAGCAGGAAAAAGCAAAAAATTTCAGAATTGCACCTTGCAATGCGGAGAAATTACTGTTTGTGCATTTATAATATTCAATGATTTTTGCCATTGAAAAACATCCAGAAATGATTGAAGCTACTGACTGAACGAAAGGAGCTGGCATCTCACTCTCTTTGAATCTTCTTTATCATGCTAAGAGGAGCAGGAAAAAGCAAAAAATTTCAGAATTGCACCTTGCAATGCGGAGAAATTACTGTTTGTGCATTTACAATATTCATTGATTTTTGCCATTGAAAAACATCATGTTATTCATATACCAGAAATGTTTGAAGCTACTGACTGAATGAAAGGAGCTGGCATCTCACTCTCTTTGAATCTTCTTTATCATGCTAAGAGGAGCAGGAAAAAGCAAAAAATTTCAGAATTGCACCTTGCAATGCGGAGAAATTACTGTTTGTGCATTTACAATATTCATTGATTTTTGCCATTGAAAAACGTCCAGAAATGATTGAAGCTACTGACTGAATGAAAGGAGCTGGCATCTCACTCTCTTTGAATCTTCTTTATCATGCTAAGAGGAGCAGGAAAAAGCAAAAAATTTCAGAATTGCACCTTGCAATGCGGAGAAATTACTGTTTGTGCATTTACAATATTCATTGATTTTTGCCATTGAAAAACGTCCAGAAATGATTGAAGCTACTGACTAAATGAAAGGAGCTGGCATCTCACTCTCTTTGAATCTTGTTTATCATGCTAAGAGGAGCAGGAAAAAGCAAAAAATTTCAGAATTGCACCTTGCAATGCGGAGAAATTACTGTTTGTGCATTTACAATATTCATTGATTTTTGCCATTGAAAAACGTCCAGAAATGATTGAAGCTACTGACTGAATGAAAGGAGCTGGCATCTCACTCTCTTTGAATCTTCTTTATCATGCTAAGAGGAGCAGGAAAAAGCAAAAAATTTCAGAATTGCACCTTGCAATGCGGAGAAATTACAGTTTGTGCATTTACAATATTCATTGATTTTTGCCATTGAAAAACATCCAGAAATGATTGAAGCTACTGACTGAATGAAAGGAGCTGGCATCTCACTCTCTTTGAATCTTCTTTATCATGCTAAGAGGAGCAGGAAAAAGCAAAAAATTTCAGAATTGCACCTTGCAATGCGGAGAAATTACTGTTTGTGCATTTACAATATTCATTGATTTTTGCCATTGAAAAACATCATGTTATTCATATACTAGAAATGTTTGAAGCTACTGACTGAATGAAAGGAGCTGGCATCTCACTCTCTTTGAATCTTCTTTATCATGCTAAGAGGAGCAGGAAAAAGCAAAAAATTTCAGAATTGCACCTTGCAATGTGGAGAAATTACTGTTTGTGCATTTACAATATTCATTGATTTTTACCATTGAAAAACGTCCAGAAATGATTGAAGCTACTGACTGAATGAAAGTAGCTGGCATCTCACTCTCTTTGAATCTTCTTTATCATGCTAAGAGGAGCAGGAAAAAGCAAAAAATTTCAGACTTGCACCTTGCAATGCGGAGAAATTACTGTTTGTGCATTTACAATATTCATTGATTTTTGCCATTGAAAAACATCATGTTATTCATATACCAGAAATGTTTGAAGCTACTGACTGAATGAAAGGAGCTGGCATCTCACTCTCTTTGAATCTTCTTTATCATGCTAAGAGGAGCAGGAAAAAGCAAAAAATTTCAGAATTGCACCTTGCAATGCGGAGAAATTACTGTTTGTGCATTTACAATATTCATTGATTTTTGCCATTGAAAAACATCATGTTATTCATATACCAGAAATGTTTGAAGCTACTGACTGAATGAAAGGAGCTGGCATCTCACTCTCTTTGAATCTTCTTTATCATGCTAAGAGGAGCAGGAAAAAGCAAAAAATTTCAGAATTGCACCTTGCAATGTGGAGAAATTACTGTTTGTGCATTTACAATATTCATTGATTTTTACCATTGAAAAACGTCCAGAAATGATTGAAGCTACTGACTGAATGAAAGTAGCTGGCATCTCACTCTCTTTGAATCTTCTTTATCATGCTAAGAGGAGCAGGAAAAAGCAAAAAATTTCAGACTTGCACCTTGCAATGCGGAGAAATTACTGTTTGTGCATTTACAATATTCATTGATTTTTGCCATTGAAAAACATCATGTTATTCATATACCAGAAATGTTTGAAGCTACTGACTGAATGAAAGGAGCTGGCATCTCACTCTCTTTGAATCTTCTTTATCATGCTAAGAGGAGCAGGAAAAAGCAAAAAATTTCAGAATTGCACCTTGCAATGCGGAGAAATTACTGTTTGTGCATTTACAATATTCATTGATTTTTGCCATTGAAAAACATCATGTTATTCATATACCAGAAATGTTTGAAGCTACTGACTGAATGAAAGGAGCTGGCATCTCACTCTCTTTGAATCTTGTTTATCATGCTAAGAGGAGCAGGAAAAAGCAAAAGATTTCAGAATTGCACCTTGCAATGCGGAGAAATTACTGTTTGTGCATTTACAATATTCATTGATTTTTGCCATTGAAAAACGTCCAGAAATGATTGAAGCTACTGACTGAATGAAAGGAGCTGGCATCTCACTCTCTTTGAATCTTCTTTATCATGCTAAGAGGAGCAGGAAAAAGCAAAAAATTTCAGAATTGCACCTTGCAATGCGGAGAAATTACAGTTTGTGCATTTACAATATTCATTGATTTTTGCCATTGAAAAACATCCAGAAATGATTGAAGCTACTGACTGAATGAAAGGAGCTGGCATCTCACTCTCTTTGAATCTTCTTTATCATGCTAAGAGGAGCAGGAAAAAGCAAAAAATTTCAGAATTGCACCTTGCAATGCGGAGAAATTACTGTTTGTGCATTTACAATATTCATTGATTTTTGCCATTGAAAAACATCATGTTATTCATATACCAGAAATGTTTGAAGCTACTGACTGAATGAAAGGAGCTGGCATCTCACTCTCTTTGAATCTTCTTTATCATGCTAAGAGGAGCAGGAAAAAGCAAAAAATTTCAGAATTGCACCTTGCAATGTGGAGAAATTACTGTTTGTGCATTTACAATATTCATTGATTTTTACCATTGAAAAACGTCCAGAAATGATTGAAGCTACTGACTGAATGAAAGTAGCTGGCATCTCACTCTCTTTGAATCTTCTTTATCATGCTAAGAGGAGCAGGAAAAAGCAAAAAATTTCAGACTTGCACCTTGCAATGCGGAGAAATTACTGTTTGTGCATTTACAATATTCATTGATTTTTGCCATTGAAAAACATCATGTTATTCATATACCAGAAATGTTTGAAGCTACTGACTGAATGAAAGGAGCTGGCATCTCACTCTCTTTGAATCTTCTTTATCATGCTAAGAGGAGCAGGAAAAAGCAAAAAATTTCAGAATTGCACCTTGCAATGCGGAGAAATTACTGTTTGTGCATTTACAATATTCATTGATTTTTGCCATTGAAAAACATCATGTTATTCATATACCAGAAATGTTTGAAGCTACTGACTGAATGAAAGGAGCTGGCATCTCACTCTCTTTGAATCTTCTTTATCATGCTAAGAGGAGCAGGAAAAAGCAAAAAATTTCAGAATTGCACCTTGCAATGTGGAGAAATTACTGTTTGTGCATTTACAATATTCATTGATTTTTACCATTGAAAAACGTCCAGAAATGATTGAAGCTACTGACTGAATGAAAGTAGCTGGCATCTCACTCTCTTTGAATCTTCTTTATCATGCTAAGAGGAGCAGGAAAAAGCAAAAAATTTCAGACTTGCACCTTGCAATGCGGAGAAATTACTGTTTGTGCATTTACAATATTCATTGATTTTTGCCATTGAAAAACATCATGTTATTCATATACCAGAAATGTTTGAAGCTACTGACTGAATGAAAGGAGCTGGCATCTCACTCTCTTTGAATCTTCTTTATCATGCTAAGAGGAGCAGGAAAAAGCAAAAAATTTCAGAATTGCACCTTGCAATGCGGAGAAATTACTGTTTGTGCATTTATAATATTCAATGATTTTTGCCATTGAAAAACATCCAGAAATGATTGAAGCTACTGACTGAACGAAAGGAGCTGGCATCTCACTCTCTTTGAATCTTCTTTATCATGCTAAGAGGAGCAGGAAAAAGCAAAAAATTTCAGAATTGCACCTTGCAATGCGGAGAAATTACTGTTTGTGCATTTACAATATTCATTGATTTTTGCCATTGAAAAACATCATGTTATTCATATACCAGAAATGTTTGAAGCTACTGACTGAATGAAAGGAGCTGGCATCTCACTCTCTTTGAATCTTCTTTATCATGCTAAGAGGAGCAGGAAAAAGCAAAAAATTTCAGAATTGCACCTTGCAATGCGGAGAAATTACTGTTTGTGCATTTACAATATTCATTGATTTTTGCCATTGAAAAACGTCCAGAAATGATTGAAGCTACTGACTGAATGAAAGGAGCTGGCATCTCACTCTCTTTGAATCTTCTTTATCATGCTAAGAGGAGCAGGAAAAAGCAAAAAATTTCAGAATTGCACCTTGCAATGCGGAGAAATTACTGTATGTGCATTTACAATATTCATTGATTTTTGCCATTGAAAAACGTCCAGAAATGATTGAAGCTACTGACTGAATGAAAGGAGCTGGCATCTCACTCTCTTTGAATCTTGTTTATCATGCTAAGAGGAGCAGGAAAAAGCAAAAAATTTCAGAATTGCACCTTGCAATGCGGAGAAATTACTGTTTGTGCATTTACAATATTCATTGATTTTTGCCATTGAAAAACGTCCAGAAATGATTGAAGCTACTGACTGAATGAAAGGAGCTGGCATCTCACTCTCTTTGAATCTTCTTTATCATGCTAAGAGGAGCAGGAAAAAGCAAAAAATTTCAGAATTGCACCTTGCAATGCGGAGAAATTACTGTTTGTGCATTTACAATATTCATTGATTTTTGCCATTGAAAAACATCATGTTATTCATATACCAGAAATGTTTGAAGCTACTGACTGAATGAAAGGAGCTGGCATCTCACTCTCTTTGAATCTTGTTTATCATGCTAAGAGGAGCAGGAAAAAGCAAAAAATTTCAGAATTGCACCTTGCAATGCGGAGAAATTACTGTTTGTGCATTTACAATATTCATTGATTTTTGCCATTGAAAAACGTCCAGAAATGATTGAAGCTACTGACTGAATGAAAGGAGCTGGCATCTCACTCTCTTTGAATCTTCTTTATCATGCTAAGAGGAGCAGGAAAAAGCAAAAAATTTCAGAATTGCACCTTGCAATGCGGAGAAATTACAGTTTGTGCATTTACAATATTCATTGATTTTTGCCATTGAAAAACATCCAGAAATGATTGAAGCTACTGACTGAATGAAAGGAGCTGGCATCTCACTCTCTTTGAATCTTCTTTATCATGCTAAGAGGAGCAGGAAAAAGCAAAAAATTTCAGAATTGCACCTTGCAATGCGGAGAAATTACTGTTTGTGCATTTACAATATTCATTGATTTTTGCCATTGAAAAACATCATGTTATTCATATACCAGAAATGTTTGAAGCTACTGACTGAATGAAAGGAGCTGGCATCTCACTCTCTTTGAATCTTCTTTATCATGCTAAGAGGAGCAGGAAAAAGCAAAAAATTTCAGAATTGCACCTTGCAATGTGGAGAAATTACTGTTTGTGCATTTACAATATTCATTGATTTTTACCATTGAAAAACGTCCAGAAATGATTGAAGCTACTGACTGAATGAAAGTAGCTGGCATCTCACTCTCTTTGAATCTTCTTTATCATGCTAAGAGGAGCAGGAAAAAGCAAAAAATTTCAGACTTGCACCTTGCAATGCGGAGAAATTACTGTTTGTGCATTTACAATATTCATTGATTTTTGCCATTGAAAAACATCATGTTATTCATATACCAGAAATGTTTGAAGCTACTGACTGAATGAAAGGAGCTGGCATCTCACTCTCTTTGAATCTTCTTTATCATGCTAAGAGGAGCAGGAAAAAGCAAAAAATTTCAGAATTGCACCTTGCAATGCGGAGAAATTACTGTTTGTGCATTTACAATATTCATTGATTTTTGCCATTGAAAAACATCATGTTATTCATATACCAGAAATGTTTGAAGCTACTGACTGAATGAAAGGAGCTGGCATCTCACTCTCTTTGAATCTTCTTTATCATGCTAAGAGGAGCAGGAAAAAGCAAAAAATTTCAGAATTGCACCTTGCAATGTGGAGAAATTACTGTTTGTGCATTTACAATATTCATTGATTTTTACCATTGAAAAAAGTCCAGAAATGATTGAAGCTACTGACTGAATGAAAGTAGCTGGCATCTCACTCTCTTTGAATCTTCTTTATCATGCTAAGAGGAGCAGGAAAAAGCAAAAAATTTCAGAATTGCACCTTGCAATGCGGAGAAATTACTGTTTGTGCATTTACAATATTCATTGATTTTTGCCATTGAAAAACATCATGTTATTCATATACCAGAAATGATTGAAGCTACTGACTGAATGAAAGGAGCTGGCATCTCACTCTCTTTGAATCTTCTTTATCATGCTAAGAGGAGCAGGAAAAAGTAAAAAATTTCAGAATTGCACCTTGCTATGCGGAGAAATTACTGTTTGTGCATTTATAATATTCAATGATTTTTGCCATTGAAAAACGTCCAGAAATGATTGAAGCTACTGACTGAACGAAAGGAGCTGGCATCTCACTCTCTTTGAATCTTCTTTATCATGCTAAGAGGAGCAGGAAAAAGCAAAAAATTTCAGAATTGCACCTTGCAATGCAGAGAAATTACTGTTTGTGCATTTACAATATTCATTGATTTTTGCCATTGAAAAATGTCCAGAAATGATTGAAGCTACTGACTGAATGAAAGGAGCTGGCATCTCACTCTCTTTGAATCTTCTTTATCATGCTAAGAGGAGCAGGAAAAAGCAAAAAATTTCAGAATTGCACCTTGCAATGCGGAGAAATTACTGTTTGTGCATTTACAATATTCATTGATTTTTGCCATTGAAAAACATCATGTTATTCATATACCAGAAATGTTTGAAGCTACTGACTGAATGAAAGGAGCTGGCATCTCACTCTCTTTGAATCTTCTTTATCATGCTAAGAGGAGCAGGAAAAAGCAAAAAATTTCAGAATTGCATCTTGCAATGTGGAGAAATTACTGTTTGTGCATTTACAATATTCATTGATTTTTACCATTGAAAAACGTCCAGAAATGATTGAAGCTACTGACTGAATGAAAGTAGCTGGCATCTCACTCTCTTTGAATCTTCTTTATCATGCTAAGAGGAGCAGGAAAAAGCAAAAAATTTCAGACTTGCACCTTGCAATGCGGAGAAATTACTGTTTGTGCATTTACAATATTCATTGATTTTTGCCATTGAAAAACGTCCAGAAATGATTGAAGGTACTGACTGAATGAAAGGAGCTGGCATCTCACTCTCTTTGAATCTTCTTTATCATGCTAAGAGGAGCAGGAAAAAGCAAAAAATTTCAGAATTGCACCTTGCAATGCGGAGAAATTACTGTTTGTGCATTTACAATATTCATTGATTTTTGCCACTGAAAAACGTCCAGAAATGATTGAAGCTACTGACTGAATGAAAGGAGCTGGCATCTCACTCTCTTTGAATCTTCTTTAACATGCTAAGAGGAGCAGGAAAAAGCAAAAAATTTCAGAATTGCACCTTGCAATGCGGAGAAATTACAGTTTGTGCATTTACAATATTCATTGATTTTTGCCATTGAAAAACATCCAGAAATGATTGAAGCTACTGACTGAATGAAAGGAGCTGGCATCTCACTCTCTTTGAATCTTCTTTATCATGCTAAGAGGAGCAGGAAAAAGCAAAAAATTTCAGAATTGCACCTTGCAATGCGGAGAAATTACTGTTTGTGCATTTACAATATTCATTGATTTTTGCCATTGAAAAACATCATGTTATTCATATACCAGAAATGTTTGAAGCTACTGACTGAATGAAAGGAGCTGGCATCTCACTCTCTTTGAATCTTCTTTATCATGCTAAGAGGAGCAGGAAAAAGCAAAAAATTTCAGAATTGCACCTTGCAATGTGGAGAAATTACTGTTTGTGCATTTACAATATTCATTGATTTTTACCATTGAAAAACGTCCAGAAATGATTGAAGCTACTGACTGAATGAAAGTAGCTGGCATCTCACTCTCTTTGAATCTTCTTTATCATGCTAAGAGGAGCAGGAAAAAGCAAAAAATTTCAGACTTGCACCTTGCAATGCGGAGAAATTACTGTTTGTGCATTTACAATATTCATTGATTTTTGCCATTGAAAAACATCATTTTATTCATATACCAGAAATGTTTGAAGCTACGGACTGAATGAAAGGAGCTGGCATCTCACTCTCTTTGAATCTTCTTTATCATGCTAAGAGGAGCAGGAAAAAGCAAAAAATTTCAGAATTGCACCTTGCAATGCGGAGAAATTACTGTTTGTGCATTTACAATATTCATTGATTTTTGCCATTGAAAAACATCATGTTATTCATATACCAGAAATGTTTGAAGCTACTGACTGAATGAAAGGAGCTGGCATCTCACTCTCTTTGAATCTTCTTTATCATGCTAAGAGGAGCAGGAAAAAGCAAAAAATTTCAGAATTGCACCTTGCAATGCGGAGAAATTACTGTTTGTGCATTTACAATATTCATTGATTTTTGCCATTGAAAAACGTCCAGAAATGATTGAAGCTACTGACTGAATGAAAGGAGCTGGCATCTCACTCTCTTTGAATCTTCTTTATCATGCTAAGAGGAGCAGGAAAAATCAAAAAATTTCAGAATTGCACCTTGCAATGCGGAGAAATTACTGTTTGTGCATTTACAATATTCATTGATTTTTGCCATTGAAAAACATGTTATTCATATACCAGAAATGTTTGAAGCTACTGACTGAATGAAAGGAGCTGGCACCTCACTCTCTTTGAATCTTCTTTATCATGCTAAGAGGAGCGGGAAAAAGCAAAAAATTTCAGAATTGCACCTTGCAATGCGGAGAAATTACTGTTTGTGCATTTACAATATTCATTGATTTTTGCCATTGAAAAACGTCCAGAAATGATTGAAGGTACTGACTGAATGAAAGGAGCTGGCATCTCACTCTCTTTGAATCTTCTTTATCATGCTAAGAGGAGCAGGAAAAAGCAAAAAATTTCAGAATTGCACCTTGCAATGCGGAGAAATTACAGTTTGTGCATTTACAATATTCATTGATTTTTGCCATTGAAAAACATCCAGAAATGATTGAAGCTACTGACTGAATGAAAGGAGCTGGCATCTCACTCTCTTTGAATCTTCTTTATCATGCTAAGAGGAGCAGGAAAAAGCAAAAAATTTCAGAATTGCACCTTGCAATGCGGAGAAATTACTGTTTGTGCATTTACAATATTCATTGATTTTTGCCATTGAAAAACATCATGTTATTCATATACCAGAAATGTTTGAAGCTACTGACTGAATGAAAGGAGCTGGCATCTCACTCTCTTTGAATCTTCTTTATCATGCTAAGAGGAGCAGGAAAAAGCAAAAAATTTCAGAATTGCACCTTGCAATGTGGAGAAATTACTGTTTGTGCATTTACAATATTCATTGATTTTTACCATTGAAAAACGTCCAGAAATGATTGAAGCTACTGACTGAATGAAAGTAGCTGGCATCTCACTCTCTTTGAATCTTCTTTATCATGCTAAGAGGAGCAGGAAAAAGCAAAAAATTTCAGACTTGCACCTTGCAATGCGGAGAAATTACTGTTTGTGCATTTACAATATTCATTGATTTTTGCCATTGAAAAACATCATTTTATTCATATACCAGAAATGTTTGAAGCTACTGACTGAATGAAAGGAGCTGGCATCTCACTCTCTTTGAATCTTCTTTATCATGCTAAGAGGAGCAGGAAAAAGCAAAAAATTTCAGAATTGCACCTTGCAATGCGGAGAAATTACTGTTTGTGCATTTACAATATTCATTGATTTTTGCCATTGAAAAACATCATGTTATTCATATACCAGAAATGTTTGAAGCTACTGACTGAATGAAAGGAGCTGGCATCTCACTCTCTTTGAATCTTCTTTATCATGCTAAGAGGAGCAGGAAAAAGCAAAAAATTTCAGAATTGCACCTTGCAATGCGGAGAAATTACTGTTTGTGCATTTACAATATTCATTGATTTTTGCCATTGAAAAACGTCCAGAAATGATTGAAGCTACTGACTGAATAAAAGGAGCTGGCATCTCACTCTCTTTGAATCTTCTTTATCATGCTAAGAGGAGCAGGAAAAATCAAAAAATTTCAGAATTGCACCTTGCAATGCGGAGAAATTACTGTTTGTGCATTTACAATATTCATTGATTTTTGCCATTGAAAAACATGTTATTCATATACCAGAAATGTTTGAAGCTACTGACTGAATGAAAGGAGCTGGCACCTCACTCTCTTTGAATCTTCTTTATCATGCTAAGAGGAGCGGGAAAAAGCAAAAAATTTCAGAATTGCACCTTGCAATGCGGAGAAATTACTGTTTGTGCATTTACAATATTCATTGATTTTTGCCATTGAAAAACGTCCAGAAATGATTGAAGGTACTGACTGAATGAAAGGAGCTGGCATCTCACTCTCTTTGAATCTTCTTTATCATGCTAAGAGGAGCAGGAAAAAGCAAAAAATTTCAGAATTGCACCTTGCAATGCGGAGAAATTACTGTTTGTGCATTTACAATATTCATTGATTTTTGCCATTGAAAAACGTCCAGAAATGATTGAAGCTACTGACTGAATGAAAGGAGCTGGCATCTCACTCTCTTTGAATCTTCTTTATCATGCTAAGAGGAGCAGGAAAAAGCAAAAAATTTCAGAATTGCACCTTGCAATGCGGAGAAATTACAGTTTGTGCATTTACAATATTCATTGATTTTTGCCATTGAAAAACATCCAGAAATGATTGAAGCTACTGACTGAATGAAAGGAGCTGGCATCTCACTCTCTTTGAATGTTCTTTATCATGCTAAGAGGAGCAGGAAAAAGCAAAAAATTTCAGAATTGCACCTTGCAATGTGGAGAAATTACTGTTTGTGCATTTACAATATTCATTGATTTTTGCCATTGAAAAACATCATGTTATTCATATACCAGAAATGTTTGAAGCTACTGACTGAATGAAAGGAGCTGGCATCTCACTCTCTTTGAATCTTCTTTATCATGCTAAGAGGAGCAGGAAAAAGCAAAAAATTTCAGAATTGCACCTTGCAATGTGGAGAAATTACTGTTTGTGCATTTACAATATTCATTGATTTTTACCATTGAAAAACGTCCAGAAATGATTGAAGCTACTGACTGAATGAAAGTAGCTGGCATCTCACTCTCTTTGAATCTTCTTTATCATGCTAAGAGGAGCAGGAAAAAGCAAAAAATTTCAGACTTGCACCTTGCAATGCGGAGAAATTACTGTTTGTGCATTTACAATATTCATTGATTTTTGCCATTGAAAAACATTATGTTATTCATATACCAGAAATGTTTGAAGCTACTGACTGAATGAAAGTAGCTGGCATCTCACTCTCTTTGAATCTTCTTTATCATGCTAAGAGGAGCAGGAAAAACCAAAAAATTTCAGAATTGCACCTTGCAATGCGGAGAAATTACTGTTTGTGCATTTACAATATTCATTGATTTTTGCCATTGAAAAACGTCCAGAAATGATTGAAGCTACTAACTGAATGAAAGGAGCTGGCATCTCACTCTCTTTGAATCTTCTTTATCATGCTAAGAGGAGCAGGAAAAAGCAAAAAATTTCAGAATTGCACCTTGCAATGCGGAGAAATTGCTGTTTGTGCATTTACAATATTCATTGATTTTTGCCATTGAAAAACATCATGTTATTCATATACCAGAAATGATTGAAGCTACTGACTGAATGAAAGGAGCTGGCATCTCACTCTCTTTGAATCTTCTTTATCATGCTAAGAGGAGCAGGAAAAAGTAAAAAATTTCAGAATTGCACCTTGCTATGCGGAGAAATTACTGTTTGTGCATTTATAATATTCAATGATTTTTGCCATTGAAAAACGTCCAGAAATGATTGAATCTACTGACTGAACGAAAGGAGCTGGCATCTCACTCTCTTTGAATCTTCTTTATCATGCTAAGAGGAGCAGGAAAAAGCAAAAAATTTCAGAATTGCACCTTGCAATGCAGAGAAATTACTGTTTGTGCATTTACAATATTCATTGATTTTTGCCATTGAAAAACGTCCAGAAATGATTGAAGCTACTGACTGAATGAAAGGAGCTGGCATCTCACTCTCTTTGAATATTCTTTATCATGCTAAGAGGAGCAGGAAAAAGCAAAAAATTTCAGAATTGCACCTTGCAATGCGGAGAAATTACTGTTTGTGCATTTACAATATTCATTGATTTTTGCCATTGAAAAACATCATGTTATTCATATACCAGAAATGTTTGAAGCTACTGACTGAATGAAAGGAGCTGACATCTCACTCTCTTTGAATCTTCTTTATCATGCTAAGAGGAGCAGGAAAAAGCAAAAAATTTCAGAATTGCACCTTGCAATGCAGAGAAATTACTGTTTGTGCATTTACAATATTCATTGATTTTTGCCATTGAAAAACGTCCAGAAATGATTAAAGCTACTGACTGAATGAAAGGAGCTGGCATCTCACTCTCTTTGAATCTTCTTTATCATGCTAAGAGGAGCAGGAAAAAGCAAAAAATTTCAGAATTGCACCTTGCAATGCGGAGAAATTACTGTTTGTGCATTTACAATATTCATTGATTTTTGCCATTGAAAAACATCATGTTATTCATATACCAGAAATGTTTGAAGCTACTGACTGAATGAAAGGAGCTGGCATCTCACTCTCTTTGAATCTTCTTTATCATGCTAAGAGGAGCAGGAAAAAGCAAAAAATTTCAGAATTGCACCTTGCAATGTGGAGAAATTACTGTTTGTGCATTTACAATATTCATTGATTTTTACCATTGAAAAACGTCCAGAAATGATTGAAGCTACTGACTGAATGAAAGTAGCTGGCATCTCACTCTCTTTGAATCTTCTTTATCATGCTAAGAGGAGCAGGAAAAAGCAAAAAATTTCAGACTTGCACCTTGCAATGCGGAGAAATTACTGTTTGTGCATTTACAATATTCATTGATTTTTGCCATTGAAAAACGTCCAGAAATGATTGAAGGTACTGACTGAATGAAAGGAGCTGGCATCTCACTCTCTTTGAATCTTCTTTATCATGCTAAGAGGAGCAGGAAAAAGCAAAAAATTTCAGAATTGCACCTTGCAATGCGGAGAAATTACTGTTTGTGCATTTACAATATTCATTGATTTTTGCCACTGAAAAACGTCCAGAAATGATTGAAGCTACTGACTGAATGAAAGGAGCTGGCATCTCACTCTCTTTGAATCTTCTTTAACATGCTAAGAGGAGCAGGAAAAAGCAAAAAATTTCAGAATTGCACCTTGCAATGCGGAGAAATTACAGTTTGTGCATTTACAATATTCATTGATTTTTGCCATTGAAAAACATCCAGAAATGATTGAAGCTACTGACTGAATGAAAGGAGCTGGCATCTCACTCTCTTTGAATCTTCTTTATCATGCTAAGAGGAGCAGGAAAAAGCAAAAAATTTCAGAATTGCACCTTGCAATGCGGAGAAATTACTGTTTGTGCATTTACAATATTCATTGATTTTTGCCATTGAAAAACATCATGTTATTCATATACCAGAAATGTTTGAAGCTACTGACTGAATGAAAGGAGCTGGCATCTCACTCTCTTTGAATCTTCTTTATCATGCTAAGAGGAGCAGGAAAAAGCAAAAAATTTCAGAATTGCACCTTGCAATGTGGAGAAATTACTGTTTGTGCATTTACAATATTCATTGATTTTTACCATTGAAAAACGTCCAGAAATGATTGAAGCTACTGACTGAATGAAAGTAGCTGGCATCTCACTCTCTTTGAATCTTCTTTATCATGCTAAGAGGAGCAGGAAAAAGCAAAAAATTTCAGACTTGCACCTTGCAATGCGGAGAAATTACTGTTTGTGCATTTACAATATTCATTGATTTTTGCCATTGAAAAACATCATTTTATTCATATACCAGAAATGTTTGAAGCTACTGACTGAATGAAAGGAGCTGGCATCTCACTCTCTTTGAATCTTCTTTATCATGCTAAGAGGAGCAGGAAAAAGCAAAAAATTTCAGAATTGCACCTTGCAATGCGGAGAAATTACTGTTTGTGCATTTACAATATTCATTGATTTTTGCCATTGAAAAACATCATGTTATTCATATACCAGAAATGTTTGAAGCTACTGACTGAATGAAAGGAGCTGGCATCTCACTCTCTTTGAATCTTCTTTATCATGCTAAGAGGAGCAGGAAAAAGCAAAAAATTTCAGAATTGCACCTTGCAATGTGGAGAAATTACTGTTTGTGCATTTACAATATTCATTGATTTTTACCATTGAAAAACGTCCAGAAATGATTGAAGCTACTGACTGAATGAAAGTAGCTGGCATCTCACTCTCTTTGAATCTTCTTTATCATGCTAAGAGGAGCAGGAAAAAGCAAAAAATTTCAGACTTGCACCTTGCAATGCGGAGAAATTACTGTTTGTGCATTTACAATATTCATTGATTTTTGCCATTGAAAAACATCATTTTATTCATATACCAGAAATGTTTGAAGCTACTGACTGAATGAAAGGAGCTGGCATCTCACTCTCTTTGAATCTTCTTTATCATGCTAAGAGGAGCAGGAAAAAGCAAAAAATTTCAGAATTGCACCTTGCAATGCGGAGAAATTACTGTTTGTGCATTTACAATATTCATTGATTTTTGCCATTGAAAAACATCATGTTATTCATATACCAGAAATGTTTGAAGCTACTGACTGAATGAAAGGAGCTGGCATCTCACTCTCTTTGAATCTTCTTTATCATGCTAAGAGGAGCAGGAAAAAGCAAAAAATTTCAGAATTGCACCTTGCAATGCGGAGAAATTACTGTTTGTGCATTTACAATATTCATTGATTTTTGCCATTGAAAAACGTCCAGAAATGATTGAAGCTACTGACTGAATGAAAGGAGCTGGCATCTCACTCTCTTTGAATCTTCTTTATCATGCTAAGAGGAGCAGGAAAAATCAAAAAATTTCAGAATTGCACCTTGCAATGCGGAGAAATTACTGTTTGTGCATTTACAATATTCATTGATTTTTGCCATTGAAAAACATGTTATTCATATACCAGAAATGTTTGAAGCTACTGACTGAATGAAAGGAGCTGGCACCTCACTCTCTTTGAATCTTCTTTATCATGCTAAGAGGAGCGGGAAAAAGCAAAAAATTTCAGAATTGCACCTTGCAATGCGGAGAAATTACTGTTTGTGCATTTACAATATTCATTGATTTTTGCCATTGAAAAACGTCCAGAAATGATTGAAGGTACTGACTGAATGAAAGGAGCTGGCATCTCACTCTCTTTGAATCTTCTTTATCATGCTAAGAGGAGCAGGAAAAAGCAAAAAATTTCAGAATTGCACCTTGCAATGCGGAGAAATTACTGTTTGTGCATTTACAATATTCATTGATTTTTGCCATTGAAAAACGTCCAGAAATGATTGAAGCTACTGACTGAATGAAAGGAGCTGGCATCTCACTCTCTTTGAATCTTCTTTATCATGCTAAGAGGAGCAGGAAAAAGCAAAAAATTTCAGAATTGCACCTTGCAATGCGGAGAAATTACAGTTTGTGCATTTACAATATTCATTGATTTTTGCCATTGAAAAACATCCAGAAATGATTGAAGCTACTGACTGAATGAAAGGAGCTGGCATCTCACTCTCTTTGAATGTTCTTTATCATGCTAAGAGGAGCAGGAAAAAGCAAAAAATTTCAGAATTGCACCTTGCAATGTGGAGAAATTACTGTTTGTGCATTTACAATATTCATTGATTTTTGCCATTGAAAAACATCATGTTATTCATATACCAGAAATGTTTGAAGCTACTGACTGAATGAAAGGAGCTGGCATCTCACTCTCTTTGAATCTTCTTTATCATGCTAAGAGGAGCAGGAAAAAGCAAAAAATTTCAGAATTGCACCTTGCAATGTGGAGAAATTACTGTTTGTGCATTTACAATATTCATTGATTTTTACCATTGAAAAACGTCCAGAAATGATTGAAGCTACTGACTGAATGAAAGTAGCTGGCATCTCACTCTCTTTGAATCTTCTTTATCATGCTAAGAGGAGCAGGAAAAAGCAAAAAATTTCAGACTTGCACCTTGCAATGCGGAGAAATTACTGTTTGTGCATTTACAATATTCATTGATTTTTGCCATTGAAAAACAATATGTTATTCATATACCAGAAATGTTTGAAGCTACTGACTGAATGAAAGTAGCTGGCATCTCACTCTCTTTGAATCTTCTTTATCATGCTAAGAGGAGCAGGAAAAACCAAAAAATTTCAGAATTGCACCTTGCAATGCGGAGAAATTACTGTTTGTGCATTTACAATATTCATTGATTTTTGCCATTGAAAAACGTCCAGAAATGATTGAAGCTACTGACTGAATGAAAGGAGCTGGCATCTCACTCTCTTTGAATCTTCTTTATCATGCTAAGAGGAGCAGGAAAAAGCAAAAAATTTCAGAATTGCACCTTGCAATGCGGAGAAATTACTGTTTGTGCATTTACAATATTCATTGATTTTTGCCATTGAAAAACATCATGTTATTCATATACCAGAAATGATTGAAGCTACTGACTGAATGAAAGGAGCTGGCATCTCACTCTCTTTGAATCTTCTTTATCATGCTAAGAGGAGCAGGAAAAAGTAAAAAATTTCAGAATTGCACCTTGCTATGCGGAGAAATTACTGTTTGTGCATTTATAATATTCAATGATTTTTGCCATTGAAAAACGTCCAGAAATGATTGAAGCTACTGACTGAACGAAAGGAGCTGGCATCTCACTCTCTTTGAATCTTCTTTATCATGCTAAGAGGAGCAGGAAAAAGCAAAAAATTTCAGAATTGCACCTTGCAATGCAGAGAAATTACTGTTTGTGCATTTACAATATTCATTGATTTTTGCCATTGAAAAACGTCCAGAAATGATTGAAGCTACTGACTGAATGAAAGGAGCTGGCATCTCACTCTCTTTGAATCTTCTTTATCATGCTAAGAGGAGCAGGAAAAAGCAAAAAATTTCAGAATTGCACCTTGCAATGCGGAGAAATTACTGTTTGTGCATTTACAATATTCATTGATTTTTGCCATTGAAAAACATCATGTTATTCATATACCAGAAATGTTTGAAGCTACTGACTGAATGAAAGGAGCTGGCATCTCACTCTCTTTGAATCTTCTTTATCATGCTAAGAGGAGCAGGAAAAAGCAAAAAATTTCAGAATTGCACCTTGCAATGTGGAGAAATTACTGTTTGTGCATTTACAATATTCATTGATTTTTACCATTGAAAAACGTCCAGAAATGATTGAAGCTACTGACTGAATGAAAGTAGCTGGCATCTCACTCTCTTTGAATCTTCTTTATCATGCTAAGAGGAGCAGGAAAAAGCAAAAAATTTCAGACTTGCACCTTGCAATGCGGAGAAATTACTGTTTGTGCATTTACAATATTCATTGATTTTTGCCATTGAAAAACGTCCAGAAATGATTGAAGGTACTGACTGAATGAAAGGAGCTGGCATCTCACTCTCTTTGAATCTTCTTTATCATGCTAAGAGGAGCAGGAAAAAGCAAAAAATTTCAGAATTGCACCTTGCAATGCGGAGAAATTACTGTTTGTGCATTTACAATATTCATTGATTTTTGCCACTGAAAAACGTCCAGAAATGATTGAAGCTACTGACTGAATGAAAGGAGCTGGCATCTCACTCTCTTTGAATCTTCTTTAACATGCTAAGAGGAGCAGGAAAAAGCAAAAAATTTCAGAATTGCACCTTGCAATGCGGAGAAATTACAGTTTGTGCATTTACAATATTCATTGATTTTTGCCATTGAAAAACATCCAGAAATGATTGAAGCTACTGACTGAATGAAAGGAGCTGGCATCTCACTCTCTTTGAATCTTCTTTAACATGCTAAGAGGAGCAGGAAAAAGCAAAAAATTTCAGAATTGCACCTTGCAATGCGGAGAAATTACAGTTTGTGCATTTACAATATTCATTGATTTTTGCCATTGAAAAACATCCAGAAATGATTGAAGCTACTGACTGAATGAAAGGAGCTGGCATCTCACTCTCTTTGAATCTTCTTTATCATGCTAAGAGGAGCAGGAAAAAGCAAAAAATTTCAGAATTGCACCTTGCAATGCGGAGAAATTACTGTTTGTGCATTTACAATATTCATTGATTTTTACCATTGAAAAACATCATGTTATTCATATACCAGAAATGTTTGAAGCTACTGACTGAATGAAAGGAGCTGGCATCTCACTCTCTTTGAATCTTCTTTATCATGCTAAGAGGAGCAGGAAAAAGCAAAAAATTTCAGAATTGCACCTTGCAATGTGGAGAAATTACTGTTTGTGCATTTACAATATTCATTGATTTTTACCATTGAAAAACGTCCAGAAATGATTGAAGCTACTGACTGAATGAAAGTAGCTGGCATCTCACTCTCTTTGAATCTTCTTTATCATGCTAAGAGGAGCAGGAAAAAGCAAAAAATTTCAGACTTGCACCTTGCAATGCGGAGAAATTACTGTTTGTGCATTTACAATATTCATTGATTTTTGCCATTGAAAAACATCATTTTATTCATATACCAGAAATGTTTGAAGCTACTGACTGAATGAAAGGAGCTGGCATCTCACTCTCTTTGAATCTTCTTTATCATGCTAAGAGGAGCAGGAAAAAGCAAAAAATTTCAGAATTGCACCTTGCAATGTGGAGAAATTACTGTTTGTGCATTTACAATATTCATTGATTTTTAACATTGAAAAAAGTCCAGAAATGATTGAAGCTACTGACTGAATGAAAGTAGCTGGCATCTCACTCTCTTTGAATCTTCTTTATCATGCTAAGAGGAGCAGGAAAAAGCAAAAAATTTCAGAATTGCACCTTGCAATGCGGAGAAATTACTGTTTGTGCATTTACAATATTCATTGATTTTTGCCATTGAAAAACATCATGTTATTCATATACCAGAAATGATTGAAGCTACTGACTGAATGAAAGGAGCTGGCATCTCACTCTCTTTGAATCTTCTTTATCATGCTAAGAGGAGCAGGAAAAAGTAAAAAATTTCAGAATTGCACCTTGCTATGCGGAGAAATTACTGTTTGTGCATTTATAATATTCAATGATTTTTGCCATTGAAAAACGTCCAGAAATGATTGAAGCTACTGACTGAACGAAAGGAGCTGGCATCTCACTCTCTTTGAATCTTCTTTATCATGCTAAGAGGAGCAGGAAAAAGCAAAAAATTTCAGAATTGCACCTTGCAATGCAGAGAAATTACTGTTTGTGCATTTACAATATTCATTGATTTTTGCCATTGAAAAACGTCCAGAAATGATTGAAGCTACTGACTGAATGAAAGGAGCTGGCATCTCACTCTCTTTGAATCTTCTTTATCATGCTAAAAGGAGCAGGAAAAAGCAAAAAATTTCAGAATTGCACCTTGCAATGCGGAGAAATTACTGTTTGTGCATTTACAATATTCATTGATTTTTGCCATTGAAAAACATCATGTTATTCATATACCAGAAATGTTTGAAGCTACTGACTGAATGAAAGGAGCTGGCATCTCACTCTCTTTGAATCTTCTTTATCATGCTAAGAGGAGCAGGAAAAAGCAAAAAATTTCAGAATTGCATCTTGCAATGTGGAGAAATTACTGTTTGTGCATTTACAATATTCATTGATTTTTACCATTGAAAAACGTCCAGAAATGATTGAAGCTACTGACTGAATGAAAGTAGCTGGCATCTCACTCTCTTTGAATCTTCTTTATCATGCTAAGAGGAGCAGGAAAAAGCAAAAAATTTCAGACTTGCACCTTGCAATGCGGAGAAATTACTGTTTGTGCATTTACAATATTCATTGATTTTTGCCATTGAAAAACGTCCAGAAATGATTGAAGGTACTGACTGAATGAAAGGAGCTGGCATCTCACTCTCTTTGAATCTTCTTTATCATGCTAAGAGGAGCAGGAAAAAGCAAAAAATTTCAGAATTGCACCTTGCAATGCGGAGAAATTACTGTTTGTGCATTTACAATATTCATTGATTTTTGCCACTGAAAAACGTCCAGAAATGATTGAAGCTACTGACTGAATGAAAGGAGCTGGCATCTCACTCTCTTTGAATCTTCTTTAACATGCTAAGAGGAGCAGGAAAAAGCAAAAAATTTCAGAATTGCACCTTGCAATGCGGAGAAATTACAGTTTGTGCATTTACAATATTCATTGATTTTTGCCATTGAAAAACATCCAGAAATGATTGAAGCTACTGACTGAATGAAAGGAGCTGGCATCTCACTCTCTTTGAATCTTCTTTATCATGCTAAGAGGAGCAGGAAAAAGCAAAAAATTTCAGAATTGCACCTTGCAATGCGGAGAAATTACTGTTTGTGCATTTACAATATTCATTGATTTTTGCCATTGAAAAACATCATGTTATTCATATACCAGAAATGTTTGAAGCTACTGACTGAATGAAAGGAGCTGGCATCTCACTCTCTTTGAATCTTCTTTATCATGCTAAGAGGAGCAGGAAAAAGCAAAAAATTTCAGAATTGCACCTTGCAATGTGGAGAAATTACTGTTTGTGCATTTACAATATTCATTGATTTTTACCATTGAAAAACGTCCAGAAATGATTGAAGCTACTGACTGAATGAAAGTAGCTGGCATCTCACTCTCTTTGAATCTTCTTTATCATGCTAAGAGGAGCAGGAAAAAGCAAAAAATTTCAGACTTGCACCTTGCAATGCGGAGAAATTACTGTTTGTGCATTTACAATATTCATTGATTTTTGCCATTGAAAAACATCATTTTATTCATATACCAGAAATGTTTGAAGCTACGGACTGAATGAAAGTAGCTGGCATCTCACTCTCTTTGAATCTTCTTTATCATGCTAAGAGGAGCAGGAAAAAGCAAAAAATTTCAGAATTGCACCTTGCAATGCGGAGAAATTACTGTTTGTGCATTTACAATATTCATTGATTTTTGCCATTGAAAAACATCATGTTATTCATATACCAGAAATGTTTGAAGCTACTGACTGAATGAAAGGAGCTGGCATCTCACTCTCTTTGAATCTTCTTTATCATGCTAAGAGGAGCAGGAAAAAGCAAAAAATTTCAGAATTGCACCTTGCAATGCGGAGAAATTACTGTTTGTGCATTTACAATATTCATTGATTTTTGCCATTGAAAAACGTCCAGAAATGATTGAAGCTACTGACTGAATGAAAGGAGCTGGCATCTCACTCTCTTTGAATCTTCTTTATCATGCTAAGAGGAGCAGGAAAAATCAAAAAATTTCAGAATTGCACCTTGCAATGCGGAGAAATTACTGTTTGTGCATTTACAATATTCATTGATTTTTGCCATTGAAAAACATGTTATTCATATACCAGAAATGTTTGAAGCTACTGACTGAATGAAAGGAGCTGGCACCTCACTCTCTTTGAATCTTCTTTATCATGCTAAGAGGAGCGGGAAAAAGCAAAAAATTTCAGAATTGCACCTTGCAATGCGGAGAAATTACTGTTTGTGCATTTACAATATTCATTGATTTTTGCCATTGAAAAACGTCCAGAAATGATTGAAGGTACTGACTGAATGAAAGGAGCTGGCATCTCACTCTCTTTGAATCTTCTTTATCATGCTAAGAGGAGCAGGAAAAAGCAAAAAATTTCAGAATTGCACCTTGCAATGCGGAGAAATTACAGTTTGTGCATTTACAATATTCATTGATTTTTGCCATTGAAAAACATCCAGAAATGATTGAAGCTACTGACTGAATGAAAGGAGCTGGCATCTCACTCTCTTTGAATCTTCTTTATCATGCTAAGAGGAGCAGGAAAAAGCAAAAAATTTCAGAATTGCACCTTGCAATGCGGAGAAATTACTGTTTGTGCATTTACAATATTCATTGATTTTTGCCATTGAAAAACATCATGTTATTCATATACCAGAAATGTTTGAAGCTACTGACTGAATGAAAGGAGCTGGCATCTCACTCTCTTTGAATCTTCTTTATCATGCTAAGAGGAGCAGGAAAAAGCAAAAAATTTCAGAATTGCACCTTGCAATGTGGAGAAATTACTGTTTGTGCATTTACAATATTCATTGATTTTTACCATTGAAAAACGTCCAGAAATGATTGAAGCTACTGACTGAATGAAAGTAGCTGGCATCTCACTCTCTTTGAATCTTCTTTATCATGCTAAGAGGAGCAGGAAAAAGCAAAAAATTTCAGACTTGCACCTTGCAATGCGGAGAAATTACTGTTTGTGCATTTACAATATTCATTGATTTTTGCCATTGAAAAACATCATTTTATTCATATACCAGAAATGTTTGAAGCTACTGACTGAATGAAAGGAGCTGGCATCTCACTCTCTTTGAATCTTCTTTATCATGCTAAGAGGAGCAGGAAAAAGCAAAAAATTTCAGAATTGCACCTTGCAATGCGGAGAAATTACTGTTTGTGCATTTACAATATTCATTGATTTTTGCCATTGAAAAACATCATGTTATTCATATACCAGAAATGTTTGAAGCTACTGACTGAATGAAAGGAGCTGGCATCTCACTCTCTTTGAATCTTCTTTATCATGCTAAGAGGAGCAGGAAAAAGCAAAAAATTTCAGAATTGCACCTTGCAATGCGGAGAAATTACTGTTTGTGCATTTACAATATTCATTGATTTTTGCCATTGAAAAACGTCCAGAAATGATTGAAGCTACTGACTGAATGAAAGGAGCTGGCATCTCACTCTCTTTGAATCTTCTTTATCATGCTAAGAGGAGCAGGAAAAATCAAAAAATTTCAGAATTGCACCTTGCAATGCGGAGAAATTACTGTTTGTGCATTTACAATATTCATTGATTTTTGCCATTGAAAAACATGTTATTCATATACCAGAAATGTTTGAAGCTACTGACTGAATGAAAGGAGCTGGCACCTCACTCTCTTTGAATCTTCTTTATCATGCTAAGAGGAGCGGGAAAAAGCAAAAAATTTCAGAATTGCACCTTGCAATGCGGAGAAATTACTGTTTGTGCATTTACAATATTCATTGATTTTTGCCATTGAAAAACGTCCAGAAATGATTGAAGGTACTGACTGAATGAAAGGAGCTGGCATCTCACTCTCTTTGAATCTTCTTTATCATGCTAAGAGGAGCAGGAAAAAGCAAAAAATTTCAGAATTGCACCTTGCAATGCGGAGAAATTACTGTTTGTGCATTTACAATATTCATTGATTTTTGCCATTGAAAAACGTCCAGAAATGATTGAAGCTACTGACTGAATGAAAGGAGCTGGCATCTCACTCTCTTTGAATCTTCTTTATCATGCTAAGAGGAGCAGGAAAAAGCAAAAAATTTCAGAATTGCACCTTGCAATGCGGAGAAATTACAGTTTGTGCATTTACAATATTCATTGATTTTTGCCATTGAAAAACATCCAGAAATGATTGAAGCTACTGACTGAATGAAAGGAGCTGGCATCTCACTCTCTTTGAATGTTCTTTATCATGCTAAGAGGAGCAGGAAAAAGCAAAAAATTTCAGAATTGCACCTTGCAATGTGGAGAAATTACTGTTTGTGCATTTACAATATTCATTGATTTTTGCCATTGAAAAACATCATGTTATTCATATACCAGAAATGTTTGAAGCTACTGACTGAATGAAAGGAGCTGGCATCTCACTCTCTTTGAATCTTCTTTATCATGCTAAGAGGAGCAGGAAAAAGCAAAAAATTTCAGAATTGCACCTTGCAATGTGGAGAAATTACTGTTTGTGCATTTACAATATTCATTGATTTTTACCATTGAAAAACGTCCAGAAATGATTGAAGCTACTGACTGAATGAAAGTAGCTGGCATCTCACTCTCTTTGAATCTTCTTTATCATGCTAAGAGGAGCAGGAAAAAGCAAAAAATTTCAGACTTGCACCTTGCAATGCGGAGAAATTACTGTTTGTGCATTTACAATATTCATTGATTTTTGCCATTGAAAAACATTATGTTATTCATATACCAGAAATGTTTGAAGCTACTGACTGAATGAAAGTAGCTGGCATCTCACTCTCTTTGAATCTTCTTTATCATGCTAAGAGGAGCAGGAAAAACCAAAAAATTTCAGAATTGCACCTTGCAATGCGGAGAAATTACTGTTTGTGCATTTACAATATTCATTGATTTTTGCCATTGAAAAACGTCCAGAAATGATTGAAGCTACTGACTGAATGAAAGGAGCTGGCATCTCACTCTCTTTGAATCTTCTTTATCATGCTAAGAGGAGCAGGAAAAAGCAAAAAATTTCAGAATTGCACCTTGCAATGCGGAGAAATTACTGTTTGTGCATTTACAATATTCATTGATTTTTGCCATTGAAAAACATCATGTTATTCATATACCAGAAATGATTGAAGCTACTGACTGAATGAAAGGAGCTGGCATCTCACTCTCTTTGAATCGTCTTTATCATGCTAAGAGGAGCAGGAAAAAGTAAAAAATTTCAGAATTGCACCTTGCTATGCGGAGAAATTACTGTTTGTGCATTTATAATATTCAATGATTTTTGCCATTGAAAAACGTCCAGAAATGATTGAAGCTACTGACTGAACGAAAGGAGCTGGCATCTCACTCTCTTTGAATCTTCTTTATCATGCTAAGAGGAGCAGGAAAAAGCAAAAAATTTCAGAATTGCACCTTGCAATGCAGAGAAATTACTGTTTGTGCATTTACAATATTCATTGATTTTTGCCATTGAAAAACGTCCAGAAATGATTGAAGCTACTGACTGAATGAAAGGAGCTGGCATCTCACTCTCTTTGAATATTCTTTATCATGCTAAGAGGAGCAGGAAAAAGCAAAAAATTTCAGAATTGCACCTTGCAATGCGGAGAAATTACTGTTTGTGCATTTACAATATTCATTGATTTTTGCCATTGAAAAACATCATGTTATTCATATACCAGAAATGTTTGAAGCTACTGACTGAATGAAAGGAGCTGACATCTCACTCTCTTTGAATCTTCTTTATCATGCTAAGAGGAGCAGGAAAAAGCAAAAAATTTCAGAATTGCACCTTGCAATGCAGAGAAATTACTGTTTGTGCATTTACAATATTCATTGATTTTTGCCATTGAAAAACGTCCAGAAATGATTAAAGCTACTGACTGAATGAAAGGAGCTGGCATCTCACTCTCTTTGAATCTTCTTTATCATGCTAAGAGGAGCAGGAAAAAGCAAAAAATTTCAGAATTGCACCTTGCAATGCGGAGAAATTACTGTTTGTGCATTTACAATATTCATTGATTTTTGCCATTGAAAAACATCATGTTATTCATATACCAGAAATGTTTGAAGCTACTGACTGAATGAAAGGAGCTGGCATCTCACTCTCTTTGAATCTTCTTTATCATGCTAAGAGGAGCAGGAAAAAGCAAAAAATTTCAGAATTGCACCTTGCAATGTGGAGAAATTACTGTTTGTGCATTTACAATATTCATTGATTTTTACCATTGAAAAACGTCCAGAAATGATTGAAGCTACTGACTGAATGAAAGTAGCTGGCATCTCACTCTCTTTGAATCTTCTTTATCATGCTAAGAGGAGCAGGAAAAAGCAAAAAATTTCAGACTTGCACCTTGCAATGCGGAGAAATTACTGTTTGTGCATTTACAATATTCATTGATTTTTGCCATTGAAAAACGTCCAGAAATGATTGAAGGTACTGACTGAATGAAAGGAGCTGGCATCTCACTCTCTTTGAATCTTCTTTATCATGCTAAGAGGAGCAGGAAAAAGCAAAAAATTTCAGAATTGCACCTTGCAATGCGGAGAAATTACTGTTTGTGCATTTACAATATTCATTGATTTTTGCCACTGAAAAACGTCCAGAAATGATTGAAGCTACTGACTGAATGAAAGGAGCTGGCATCTCACTCTCTTTGAATCTTCTTTAACATGCTAAGAGGAGCAGGAAAAAGCAAAAAATTTCAGAATTGCACCTTGCAATGCGGAGAAATTACAGTTTGTGCATTTACAATATTCATTGATTTTTGCCATTGAAAAACATCCAGAAATGATTGAAGCTACTGACTGAATGAAAGGAGCTGGCATCTCACTCTCTTTGAATCTTCTTTATCATGCTAAGAGGAGCAGGAAAAAGCAAAAAATTTCAGAATTGCACCTTGCAATGCGGAGAAATTACTGTTTGTGCATTTACAATATTCATTGATTTTTGCCATTGAAAAACATCATGTTATTCATATACCAGAAATGTTTGAAGCTACTGACTGAATGAAAGGAGCTGGCATCTCACTCTCTTTGAATCTTCTTTATCATGCTAAGAGGAGCAGGAAAAAGCAAAAAATTTCAGAATTGCACCTTGCAATGTGGAGAAATTACTGTTTGTGCATTTACAATATTCATTGATTTTTACCATTGAAAAACGTCCAGAAATGATTGAAGCTACTGACTGAATGAAAGTAGCTGGCATCTCACTCTCTTTGAATCTTCTTTATCATGCTAAGAGGAGCAGGAAAAAGCAAAAAATTTCAGACTTGCACCTTGCAATGCGGAGAAATTACTGTTTGTGCATTTACAATATTCATTGATTTTTGCCATTGAAAAACATCATTTTATTCATATACCAGAAATGTTTGAAGCTACTGACTGAATGAAAGGAGCTGGCATCTCACTCTCTTTGAATCTTCTTTATCATGCTAAGAGGAGCAGGAAAAAGCAAAAAATTTCAGAATTGCACCTTGCAATGCGGAGAAATTACTGTTTGTGCATTTACAATATTCATTGATTTTTGCCATTGAAAAACATCATGTTATTCATATACCAGAAATGTTTGAAGCTACTGACTGAATGAAAGGAGCTGGCATCTCACTCTCTTTGAATCTTCTTTATCATGCTAAGAGGAGCAGGAAAAAGCAAAAAATTTCAGAATTGCACCTTGCAATGTGGAGAAATTACTGTTTGTGCATTTACAATATTCATTGATTTTTACCATTGAAAAACGTCCAGAAATGATTGAAGCTACTGACTGAATGAAAGTAGCTGGCATCTCACTCTCTTTGAATCTTCTTTATCATGCTAAGAGGAGCAGGAAAAAGCAAAAAATTTCAGACTTGCACCTTGCAATGCGGAGAAATTACTGTTTGTGCATTTACAATATTCATTGATTTTTGCCATTGAAAAACATCATTTTATTCATATACCAGAAATGTTTGAAGCTACTGACTGAATGAAAGGAGCTGGCATCTCACTCTCTTTGAATCTTCTTTATCATGCTAAGAGGAGCAGGAAAAAGCAAAAAATTTCAGAATTGCACCTTGCAATGCGGAGAAATTACTGTTTGTGCATTTACAATATTCATTGATTTTTGCCATTGAAAAACATCATGTTATTCATATACCAGAAATGTTTGAAGCTACTGACTGAATGAAAGGAGCTGGCATCTCACTCTCTTTGAATCTTCTTTATCATGCTAAGAGGAGCAGGAAAAAGCAAAAAATTTCAGAATTGCACCTTGCAATGCGGAGAAATTACTGTTTGTGCATTTACAATATTCATTCATTTTTGCCATTGAAAAACGTCCAGAAATGATTGAAGCTACTGACTGAATGAAAGGAGCTGGCATCTCACTCTCTTTGAATCTTCTTTATCATGCTAAGAGGAGCAGGAAAAATCAAAAAATTTCAGAATTGCACCTTGCAATGCGGAGAAATTACTGTTTGTGCATTTACAATATTCATTGATTTTTGCCATTGAAAAACATGTTATTCATATACCAGAAATGTTTGAAGCTACTGACTGAATGAAAGGAGCTGGCACCTCACTCTCTTTGAATCTTCTTTATCATGCTAAGAGGAGCGGGAAAAAGCAAAAAATTTCAGAATTGCACCTTGCAATGCGGAGAAATTACTGTTTGTGCATTTACAATATTCATTGATTTTTGCCATTGAAAAACGTCCAGAAATGATTGAAGGTACTGACTGAATGAAAGGAGCTGGCATCTCACTCTCTTTGAATCTTCTTTATCATGCTAAGAGGAGCAGGAAAAAGCAAAAAATTTCAGAATTGCACCTTGCAATGCGGAGAAATTACTGTTTGTGCATTTACAATATTCATTGATTTTTGCCATTGAAAAACGTCCAGAAATGATTGAAGCTACTGACTGAATGAAAGGAGCTGGCATCTCACTCTCTTTGAATCTTCTTTATCATGCTAAGAGGAGCAGGAAAAAGCAAAAAATTTCAGAATTGCACCTTGCAATGCGGAGAAATTACAGTTTGTGCATTTACAATATTCATTGATTTTTGCCATTGAAAAACATCCAGAAATGATTGAAGCTACTGACTGAATGAAAGGAGCTGGCATCTCACTCTCTTTGAATGTTCTTTATCATGCTAAGAGGAGCAGGAAAAAGCAAAAAATTTCAGAATTGCACCTTGCAATGTGGAGAAATTACTGTTTGTGCATTTACAATATTCATTGATTTTTGCCATTGAAAAACATCATGTTATTCATATACCAGAAATGTTTGAAGCTACTGACTGAATGAAAGGAGCTGGCATCTCACTCTCTTTGAATCTTCTTTATCATGCTAAGAGGAGCAGGAAAAAGCAAAAAATTTCAGAATTGCACCTTGCAATGTGGAGAAATTACTGTTTGTGCATTTACAATATTCATTGATTTTTACCATTGAAAAACGTCCAGAAATGATTGAAGCTACTGACTGAATGAAAGTAGCTGGCATCTCACTCTCTTTGAATCTTCTTTATCATGCTAAGAGGAGCAGGAAAAAGCAAAAAATTTCAGACTTGCACCTTGCAATGCGGAGAAATTACTGTTTGTGCATTTACAATATTCATTGATTTTTGCCATTGAAAAACAATATGTTATTCATATACCAGAAATGTTTGAAGCTACTGACTGAATGAAAGTAGCTGGCATCTCACTCTCTTTGAATCTTCTTTATCATGCTAAGAGGAGCAGGAAAAACCAAAAAATTTCAGAATTGCACCTTGCAATGCGGAGAAATTACTGTTTGTGCATTTACAATATTCATTGATTTTTGCCATTGAAAAACGTCCAGAAATGATTGAAGCTACTGACTGAATGAAAGGAGCTGGCATCTCACTCTCTTTGAATCTTCTTTATCATGCTAAGAGGAGCAGGAAAAAGCAAAAAATTTCAGAATTGCACCTTGCAATGCGGAGAAATTACTGTTTGTGCATTTACAATATTCATTGATTTTTGCCATTGAAAAACATCATGTTATTCATATACCAGAAATGATTGAAGCTACTGACTGAATGAAAGGAGCTGGCATCTCACTCTCTTTGAATCTTCTTTATCATGCTAAGAGGAGCAGGAAAAAGTAAAAAATTTCAGAATTGCACCTTGCTATGCGGAGAAATTACTGTTTGTGCATTTATAATATTCAATGATTTTTGCCATTGAAAAACGTCCAGAAATGATTGAAGCTACTGACTGAACGAAAGGAGCTGGCATCTCACTCTCTTTGAATCTTCTTTATCATGCTAAGAGGAGCAGGAAAAAGCAAAAAATTTCAGAATTGCACCTTGCAATGCAGAGAAATTACTGTTTGTGCATTTACAATATTCATTGATTTTTGCCATTGAAAAACGTCCAGAAATGATTGAAGCTACTGACTGAATGAAAGGAGCTGGCATCTCACTCTCTTTGAATCTTCTTTATCATGCTAAGAGGAGCAGGAAAAAGCAAAAAATTTCAGAATTGCACCTTGCAATGCGGAGAAATTACTGTTTGTGCATTTACAATATTCATTGATTTTTGCCATTGAAAAACATCATGTTATTCATATACCAGAAATGTTTGAAGCTACTGACTGAATGAAAGGAGCTGGCATCTCACTCTCTTTGAATCTTCTTTATCATGCTAAGAGGAGCAGGAAAAAGCAAAAAATTTCAGAATTGCACCTTGCAATGTGGAGAAATTACTGTTTGTGCATTTACAATATTCATTGATTTTTACCATTGAAAAACGTCCAGAAATGATTGAAGCTACTGACTGAATGAAAGTAGCTGGCATCTCACTCTCTTTGAATCTTCTTTATCATGCTAAGAGGAGCAGGAAAAAGCAAAAAATTTCAGACTTGCACCTTGCAATGTGGAGAAATTACTGTTTGTGCATTTACAATATTCATTGATTTTTGCCATTGAAAAACGTCCAGAAATGATTGAAGGTACTGACTGAATGAAAGGAGCTGGCATCTCACTCTCTTTGAATCTTCTTTATCATGCTAAGAGGAGCAGGAAAAAGCAAAAAATTTCAGAATTGCACCTTGCAATGCGGAGAAATTACTGTTTGTGCATTTACAATATTCATTGATTTTTGCCACTGAAAAACGTCCAGAAATGATTGAAGCTACTGACTGAATGAAAGGAGCTGGCATCTCACTCTCTTTGAATCTTCTTTAACATGCTAAGAGGAGCAGGAAAAAGCAAAAAATTTCAGAATTGCACCTTGCAATGCGGAGAAATTACAGTTTGTGCATTTACAATATTCATTGATTTTTGCCATTGAAAAACATCCAGAAATGATTGAAGCTACTGACTGAATGAAAGGAGCTGGCATCTCACTCTCTTTGAATCTTCTTTAACATGCTAAGAGGAGCAGGAAAAAGCAAAAAATTTCAGAATTGCACCTTGCAATGCGGAGAAATTACAGTTTGTGCATTTACAATATTCATTGATTTTTGCCATTGAAAAACATCCAGAAATGATTGAAGCTACTGACTGAATGAAAGGAGCTGGCATCTCACTCTCTTTGAATCTTCTTTATCATGCTAAGAGGAGCAGGAAAAAGCAAAAAATTTCAGAATTGCACCTTGCAATGCGGAGAAATTACTGTTTGTGCATTTACAATATTCATTGATTTTTACCATTGAAAAACATCATGTTATTCATATACCAGAAATGTTTGAAGCTACTGACTGAATGAAAGGAGCTGGCATCTCACTCTCTTTGAATCTTCTTTATCATGCTAAGAGGAGCAGGAAAAAGCAAAAAATTTCAGAATTGCACCTTGCAATGTGGAGAAATTACTGTTTGTGCATTTACAATATTCATTGATTTTTACCATTGAAAAACGTCCAGAAATGATTGAAGCTACTGACTGAATGAAAGTAGCTGGCATCTCACTCTCTTTGAATCTTCTTTATCATGCTAAGAGGAGCAGGAAAAAGCAAAAAATTTCAGACTTGCACCTTGCAATGCGGAGAAATTACTGTTTGTGCATTTACAATATTCATTGATTTTTGCCATTGAAAAACATCATTTTATTCATATACCAGAAATGTTTGAAGCTACGGACTGAATGAAAGGAGCTGGCATCTCACTCTCTTTGAATCTTCTTTATCATGCTAAGAGGAGCAGGAAAAAGCAAAAAATTTCAGAATTGCACCTTGCAATGCGGAGAAATTACTGTTTGTGCATTTACAATATTCATTGATTTTTGCCATTGAAAAACATCATGTTATTCATATACCAGAAATGTTTGAAGCTACTGACTGAATGAAAGGAGCTGGCATCTCACTCTCTTTGAATCTTCTTTATCATGCTAAGAGGAGCAGGAAAAAGCAAAAAATTTCAGAATTGCACCTTGCAATGCGGAGAAATTACTGTTTGTGCATTTACAATATTCATTGATTTTTGCCATTGAAAAACGTCCAGAAATGATTGAAGCTACTGACTGAATGAAAGGAGCTGGCATCTCACTCTCTTTGAATCTTCTTTATCATGCTAAGAGGAGCAGGAAAAATCAAAAAATTTCAGAATTGCACCTTGCAATGCGGAGAAATTACTGTTTGTGCATTTACAATATTCATTGATTTTTGCCATTGAAAAACATGTTATTCATATACCAGAAATGTTTGAAGCTACTGACTGAATGAAAGGAGCTGGCACCTCACTCTCTTTGAATCTTCTTTATCATGCTAAGAGGAGCGGGAAAAAGCAAAAAATTTCAGAATTGCACCTTGCAATGCGGAGAAATTACTGTTTGTGCATTTACAATATTCATTGATTTTTGCCATTGAAAAACGTCCAGAAATGATTGAAGGTACTGACTGAATGAAAGGAGCTGGCATCTCACTCTCTTTGAATCTTCTTTATCATGCTAAGGAGCAGGAAAAAGCAAAAAATTTCAGAATTGCACCTTGCAATGCGGAGAAATTACTGTTTGTGCATTTACAATATTCATTGATTTTTGCCATTGAAAAACGTCCAGAAATGATTGAAGCTACTGACTGAATGAAAGGAGCTGGCATCTCACTCTCTTTGAATCTTCTTTATCATGCTAAGAGGAGCAGGAAAAAGCAAAAAATTTCAGAATTGCACCTTGCAATGCGGAGAAATTACAGTTTGTGCATTTACAATATTCATTGATTTTTGCCATTGAAAAACATCCAGAAATGATTGAAGCTACTGACTGAATGAAAGGAGCTGGCATCTCACTCTCTTTGAATGTTCTTTATCATGCTAAGAGGAGCAGGAAAAAGCAAAAAATTTCAGAATTGCACCTTGCAATGCGGAGAAATTACTGTTTGTGCATTTACAATATTCATTGATTTTTGCCATTGAAAAACATCATGTTATTCATATACCAGAAATGTTTGAAGCTACTGACTGAATGAAAGGAGCTGGCATCTCACTCTCTTTGAATCTTCTTTATCATGCTAAGAGGAGCAGGAAAAAGCAAAAAATTTCAGAATTGCACCTTGCAATGTGGAGAAATTACTGTTTGTGCATTTACAATATTCATTGATTTTTACCATTGAAAAACGTCCAGAAATGATTGAAGCTACTGACTGAATGAAAGTAGCTGGCATCTCACTCTCTTTGAATCTTCTTTATCATGCTAAGAGGAGCAGGAAAAAGCAAAAAATTTCAGACTTGCACCTTGCAATGCGGAGAAATTACTGTTTGTGCATTTACAATATTCATTGATTTTTGCCATTGAAAAACATTATGTTATTCATATACCAGAAATGTTTGAAGCTACTGACTGAATGAAAGTAGCTGGCATCTCACTCTCTTTGAATCTTCTTTATCATGCTAAGAGGAGCAGGAAAAACCAAAAAATTTCAGAATTGCACCTTGCAATGCGGAGAAATTACTGTTTGTGCATTTACAATATTCATTGATTTTTGCCATTGAAAAACGTCCAGAAATGATTGAAGCTACTGACTGAATGAAAGGAGCTGGCATCTCACTCTCTTTGAATCTTCTTTATCATGCTAAGAGGAGCAGGAAAAAGCAAAAAATTTCAGAATTGCACCTTGCAATGCGGAGAAATTACTGTTTGTGCATTTACAATATTCATTGATTTTTGCCATTGAAAAACATCATGTTATTCATATACCAGAAATGATTGAAGCTACTGACTGAATGAAAGGAGCTGGCATCTCACTCTCTTTGAATCTTCTTTATCATGCTAAGAGGAGCAGGAAAAAGTAAAAAATTTCAGAATTGCACCTTGCTATGCGGAGAAATTACTGTTTGTGCATTTATAATATTCAATGATTTTTGCCATTGAAAAACGTCCAGAAATGATTGAAGCTACTGACTGAACGAAAGGAGCTGGCATCTCACTCTCTTTGAATCTTCTTTATCATGCTAAGAGGAGCAGGAAAAAGCAAAAAATTTCAGAATTGCACCTTGCAATGCGGAGAAATTACTGTTTGTGCATTTACAATATTCATTGATTTTTGCCATTGAAAAACGTCCAGAAATGATTGAAGCTACTGACTGAATGAAAGGAGCTGGCATCTCACTCTCTTTGAATCTTCTTTATCATGCTAAGAGGAGCAGGAAAAAGCAAAAAATTTCAGAATTGCACCTTGCAATGCGGAGAAATTACTGTTTGTGCATTTACAATATTCATTGATTTTTGCCATTGAAAAACATGTTATTCATATACCAGAAATGTTTGAAGCTACTGACTGAATGAAAGGAGCTGGCACCTCACTCTCTTTGAATCTTCTTTATCATGCTAAGAGGAGCAGGAAAAAGCAAAAAATTTCAGAATTGCACCTTGCAATGCGGAGAAATTACTGTTTGTGCATATACAATATTCATTGATTTTTGCCATTGAAAAACGTCCAGAAATGATTGAAGCTACTGATTGAATGAAAGGAGCTGGCATCTCACTCTCTTTGAATCTTCTTTATCATGCTAAGAGGAGCAGGAAAAAGCAAAAAATTTCAGAATTGCACCTTGCAATGCGGAGAAATTACTGTTTGTGCATTTACAATATTCATTGATTTTTGCCATTGAAAAACATGTTATTCATATACCAGAAATGTTTGAAGCTACTGACTGAATGAAAGGAGCTGGCACCTCACTCTCTTTGAATCTTCTTTATCATGCTAAGAGGAGCGGGAAAAAGCAAAAAATTTCAGAATTGCACCTTGCAATGCGGAGAAATTACTGTTTGTGCATTTACAATATTCATTGATTTTTGCCATTGAAAAACGTCCAGAAATGATTGAAGGTACTGACTGAATGAAAGGAGCTGGCATCTCACTCTCTTTGAATCTTCTTTATCATGCTAAGAGGAGCAGGAAAAAGCAAAAAATTTCAGAATTGCACCTTGCAATGCGGAGAAATTACTGTTTGTGCATTTACAATATTCATTGATTTTTGCCATTGAAAAACGTCCAGAAATGATTGAAGCTACTGACTGAATGAAAGGAGCTGGCATCTCACTCTCTTTGAATCTTCTTTATCATGCTAAGAGGAGCAGGAAAAAGCAAAAAATTTCAGAATTGCACCTTGCAATGCGGAGAAATTACTGTTTGTGCATTTACAATATTCATTGATTTTTGCCATTGAAAAACATCATGTTATTCATATACCAGAAATGTTTGAAGCTACTGACTGAATGAAAGGAGTTGGCATCTCACTCTCTTTGAATCTTCTTTATCATGCTAAGAGGAGCAGGAAAAAGCAAAAAATTTCAGAATTTCACCTTGCAATGCGGAGAAATTACTGTTTGTGCATTTACAATATTCATTGATTTTTGCCATTGAAAAACATCATGTTATTCATATACCAGAAATGTTTGAAGCTACTGACTGAATGAAAGGAGCAGGCATCTCACTCTCTTTGAATCTTCTTTATCATGCTAAGAGGAGCAGGAAAAAGCAAAAAATTTTAGAATTGCACATTGCAATGTGGAGAAATTACTGTTTGTGCATTTACAATATTCATTGATTTTTACCATTGAAAAACGTCCAGAAATGATTGAAGCTACTGACTGAATGAAAGTAGCTGGCATCTCACTCTCTTTGAATCTTCTTTATCATGCTAAGAGGAGCAGGAAAAAGCAAAAAATTTCAGACTTGCACCTTGCAATGCGGAGAAATTACTGTTTGTGCATTTACAATATTCATTGATTTTTGCCATTGAAAAACATCATGTTATTCATATACCAGAAATGTTTGAAGCTACTGACTGAATGAAAGGAGCTGGCATCTCACTCTCTTTGAATCTTCTTTATCATGCTAAGAGGAGCAGGAAAAAGCAAAAAATTTCAGAATTGCACCTTGCAATGCGGAGAAATTACTGTTTGTGCATTTACAATATTCATTGATTTTTGCCATTGAAAAACGTCCAGAAATGATTGAAGCTACTGACTGAATGAAAGGAGCTGGCATCTCACTCTCTTTGAATCCTCTTTATCATGCTAAGAGGAGCAGGAAAAAGCAAAAAATTTCAGAATTGCACCTTGCAATGCGGAGAAATTACTGTTTGTGCATTTACAATATTCATTGATTTTTGCCATTGAAAAACGTCCAGAAATGATTGAAGCTACTGACTGAATGAAAGGAGCTGGCATCTCACTCTCTTTGAATCTTCTTTATCATGCTAAGAGGAGCAGGAAAAAGCAAAAAATTTCAGAATTGCACCTTGCAATGCGGAGAAATTACTGTTTGTGCATTTACAATATTCATTGATTTTTGCCATTGAAAAACATCATGTTATTCATATACCAGAAATGTTTGAAGCTACTGACTGAATGAAAGGAGCTGACATCTCACTCTCTTTGAATCTTCTTTATCATGCTAAGAGGAGCAGGAAAAAGCAAAAAATTTCAGAATTGCACCTTGCAATGCGGAGAAATTACTGTTTGTGCATTTACAATATTCATTGATTTTTGCCATTGAAAAACGTCCAGAAATGATTGAAGCTACTGACTGAATGAAAGGAGCTGGCATCTCACTCTCTTTGAATCTTCTTTATCATGCTAAGAGGAGCAGGAAAAAGCAAAAAATTTCAGAATTGCACCTTGCAATGCGGAGAAATTACTGTTTGTGCATTTACAATATTCATTGATTTTTGCCATTGAAAAACATCATGTTATTCATATACCAGAAATGTTTGAAGCTACTGACTGAATGAAAGGAGCTGGCATCTCACTCTCTTTGAATCTTCTTTATCATGCTAAGAGGAGCAGGAAAAAGCAAAAAATTTCAGAATTGCACCTTGCAATGTGGAGAAATTACTGTTTGTGCATTTACAATATTCATTGATTTTTGCCATTGAAAAACATCATGTTATTCATATACCAGAAATGTTTGAAGCTACAGACTGAATGAAAGGAGCTGGCATCTCACTCTCTTTGAATCTTCTTTATCATGCTAAGAGGAGCAGGAAAAAGCAAAAAATTTCAGAATTGCACCTTGCAATGTGGAGAAATGACTGTTTGTGCATTTACAATATTCATTGATTTTTACCATTGAAAAACGTCCAGAAATGATTGAAGCTACTGACTGAATGAAAGTAGCTGGCATCTCACTCTCTTTGAATCTTCTTTATCATGCTAAGAGGAGCAGGAAAAAGCAAAAAATTTCAGACTTGCACCTTGCAATGCGGAGAAATTACTGTTTGTGCATTTACAATATTCATTGATTTTTGCCATTGAAAAACATCATGTTATTCATATACCAGAAATGTTTGAAGCTACTGACTGAATGAAAGGAGCTGGCATCTCACTCTCTTTGAATCTTTATCATGCTAAGAGGAGCAGGAAAAAGCAAAAAATTTCAGAATTGCACCTTGCAATGTGGAGAAATTACTGTTTGTGCATTTACAATATTCATTGATTTTTACCATTGAAAAACGTCCAGAAATGATTGAAGCTACTGACTGAATGAAAGTAGCTGGCATCTCACTCTCTTTGAATCTTCTTTATCATGCTAAGAGGAGCAGGAAAAAGCAAAAAATTTCAGACTTGCACCTTGCAATGCGGAGAAATTACTGTTTGTGCATTTACAATATTCATTGATTTTTGCCATTGAAAAACATCATGTTATTCATATACCAGAAATGTTTGAAGCTACTGACTGAATCAAAGGAGCTGGCATCTCACTCTCTTTGAATCTTCTTTATCATGCTAAGAGGAGCAGGAAAAAGCAAAAAATTTCAGAATTGCACCTTGCAATGCGGAGAAATTACTGTTTGTGCATTTACAATATTCATTGATTTTTGCCATTGAAAAACGTCCAGAAATGATTGAAGCTACTGACTGAATGAAAGGAGCTGGCATCTCACTCTCTTTGAATCTTCTTTATCATGCTAAGAGGAGCAGGAAAAAGCAAAAAATTTCAGAATTGCACCTTGCAATGCGGAGAAATTACTGTTTGTGCATTTACAATATTCATTGATTTTTGCCATTGAAAAACGTCCAGAAATGATTGAAGCTACTGACTGAATGAAAGGAGCTGGCATCTCACTCTCTTTGAATCTTCTTTATCATGCTAAGAGGAGCAGGAAAAAGCAAAAAATTTCAGAATTGCACCTTGCAATGCGGAGAAATTACTGTTTGTGCATTTACAATATTCATTGATTTTTGCCATTGAAAAACATGTTATTCATATACCAGAAATGTTTGAAGCTACTGACTGAATGAAAGGAGCTGGCACCTCACTCTCTTTGAATCTTCTTTATCATGCTAAGAGGAGCGGGAAAAAGCAAAAAATTTCAGAATTGCACCTTGCAATGCGGAGAAATTACTGTTTGTGCATTTACAATATTCATTGATTTTTGCCATTGAAAAACGTCCAGAAATGATTGAAGGTACTGACTGAATGAAAGGAGCTGGCATCTCACTCTCTTTGAATCTTCTTTATCATGCTAAGAGGAGCAGGAAAAAGCAAAAAATTTCAGAATTGCACCTTGCAATGCGGAGAAATTACTGTTTGTGCATTTACAATATTCATTGATTTTTGCCATTGAAAAACGTCCAGAAATGATTGAAGCTACTGACTGAATGAAAGGAGCTGGCATCTCACTCTCTTTGAATCTTCTTTATCATGCTAAGAGGAGCAGGAAAAAGCAAAAAATTTCAGAATTGCACCTTGCAATGCGGAGAAATTACTGTTTGTGCATTTACAATATTCATTGATTTTTGCCATTGAAAAACATCATGTTATTCATATACCAGAAATGTTTGAAGCTACTGACTGAATGAAAGGAGTTGGCATCTCACTCTCTTTGAATCTTCTTTATCATGCTAAGAGGAGCAGGAAAAAGCAAAAAATTTCAGAATTGCACCTTGCAATGTGGAGAAATTACTGTTTGTGCATTTACAATATTCATTGATTTTTACCATTGAAAAACGTCCAGAAATGATTGAAGCTACTGACTGAATGAAAGTAGCTGGCATCTCACTCTCTTTGAATCTTCTTTATCATGCTAAGAGGAGCAGGAAAAAGCAAAAAATTTCAGACTTGCACCTTGCAATGCGGAGAAATTACTGTTTGTGCATTTACAATATTCATTGATTTTTGCCATTGAAAAACATCATGTTATTCATATACCAGAAATGTTTGAAGCTACTGACTGAATGAAAGGAGCTGGCATCTCACTCTCTTTGAATCTTCTTTATCATGCTAAGAGGAGCAGGAAAAAGCAAAAAATTTCAGAATTGCACCTTGCAATGTGGAGAAATTACTGTTTGTGCATTTACAATATTCATTGATTTTTACCATTGAAAAACGTCCAGAAATGATTGAAGCTACTGACTGAATGAAAGGAGCTGGCATCTCACTCTCTTTGAATCTTCTTTATCATGCTAAGAGGTGCAGGAAAAAGCAAAAAATTTCAGAATTGCACCTTGCAATGCGGAGAAATTACTGTTTGTGCATTTACAATATTCATTGATTTTTGCCATGGAAAAACGTCCAGAAATGATTGAAGCTACTGACTGAATGAAAGGAGCTGGCATCTCACTCTCTTTGAATCTTCTTTATCATGCTAAGAGGAGCAGGAAAAAGCAAAAAATTTCAGAATTGCACCTTGCAATGCGGAGAAATTACTGTTTGTGCATTTACAATATTCATTGATTTTTGCCATTGAAAAACATCATGTTATTCATATACCAGAAATGATTGAAGCTACTGACTGAATGAAAGGAGCTGGCATCTCACTCTCTTTGAATCTTCTTTATCATGCTAAGAGGAGCAGGAAAAAGCAAAAAATTTCAGAATTGCACCTTGCAATGCGGAGAAATTACTGTTTGTGCATTTACAATATTCATTGATTTTTGCCATTGAAAAACGTCCAGAAATGATTGAAGCTACTGACTGAATGAAAGGAGCTGGCATCTCACTCTCTTTGAATCTTCTTTATCATGCTAAGAGGAGCAGGAAAAAGCAAAAAATTTCAGAATTGCACCTTGCAATGCGGAGAAATTACTGTTTGTGCATTTACAATATTCATTGATTTTTGCGATTGAAAAACATCATGTTATTAATATACCAGAAATGATTGAAGCTACAGACTGAATGAAAGGAGCTGGCATCTCACTCTCTTTGAATCTTCTTTATCATGCTAAGAGGAGCAGGAAAAAGCAAAAAATTTCAGAATTGCACCTTGCAATGCGGAGAAATTACTGTTTGTGCATTTACAATATTCATTGATTTTTGCCATTGAAAAACATGTTATTCATATACCAGAAATGTTTGAAGCTACTGACTGAATGAAAGGAGCTGGCACCTCACTCTCTTTGAATCTTCTTTATCATGCTAAGAGGAGCAGGAAAAAGCAAAAAATTTCAGAATTGCACCTTGCAATGCGGAGAAATTACTGTTTGTGCATATACAATATTCATTGATTTTTGCCATTGAAAAACGTCCAGAAATGATTGAAGCTACTGATTGAATGAAAGGAGCTGGCATCTCACTCTCTTTGAATCTTCTTTATCATGCTAAGAGGAGCAGGAAAAAGCAAAAAATTTCAGAATTGCACCTTGCAATGCGGAGAAATTACTGTTTGTGCATTTACAATATTCATTGATTTTTGCCATTGAAAAACATGTTATTCATATACCAGAAATGTTTGAAGCTACTGACTGAATGAAAGGAGCTGGCACCTCACTCTCTTTGAATCTTCTTTATCATGCTAAGAGGAGCGGGAAAAAGCAAAAAATTTCAGAATTGCACCTTGCAATGCGGAGAAATTACTGTTTGTGCATTTACAATATTCATTGATTTTTGCCATTGAAAAACGTCCAGAAATGATTGAAGGTACTGACTGAATGAAAGGAGCTGGCATCTCACTCTCTTTGAATCTTCTTTATCATGCTAAGAGGAGCAGGAAAAAGCAAAAAATTTCAGAATTGCACCTTGCAATGCGGAGAAATTACTGTTTGTGCATTTACAATATTCATTGATTTTTGCCATTGAAAAACGTCCAGAAATGATTGAAGCTACTGACTGAATGAAAGGAGCTGGCATCTCACTCTCTTTGAATCTTCTTTATCATGCTAAGAGGAGCAGGAAAAAGCAAAAAATTTCAGAATTGCACCTTGCAATGCGGAGAAATTACTGTTTGTGCATTTACAATATTCATTGATTTTTGCCATTGAAAAACATCATGTTATTCATATACCAGAAATGTTTGAAGCTACTGACTGAATGAAAGGAGTTGGCATCTCACTCTCTTTGAATCTTCTTTATCATGCTAAGAGGAGCAGGAAAAAGCAAAAAATTTCAGAATTGCACCTTGCAATGCGGAGAAATTACTGTTTGTGCATTTACAATATTCATTGATTTTTGCCATTGAAAAACATCATGTTATTCATATACCAGAAATGTTTGAAGCTACTGACTGAATGAAAGGAGCAGGCATCTCACTCTCTTTGAATCTTCTTTATCATGCTAAGAGGAGCAGGAAAAAGCAAAAAATTTTAGAATTGCACATTGCAATGTGGAGAAATTACTGTTTGTGCATTTACAATATTCATTGATTTTTACCATTGAAAAACGTCCAGAAATGATTGAAGCTACTGACTGAATGAAAGTAGCTGGCATCTCACTCTCTTTGAATCTTCTTTATCATGCTAAGAGGAGCAGGAAAAAGCAAAAAATTTCAGACTTGCACCTTGCAATGCGGAGAAATTACTGTTTGTGCATTTACAATATTCATTGATTTTTGCCATTGAAAAACATCATGTTATTCATATACCAGAAATGTTTGAAGCTACTGACTGAATGAAAGGAGCTGGCATCTCACTCTCTTTGAATCTTCTTTATCATGCTAAGAGGAGCAGGAAAAAGCAAAAAATTTCAGAATTGCACCTTGCAATGCGGAGAAATTACTGTTTGTGCATTTACAATATTCATTGATTTTTGCCATTGAAAAACGTCCAGAAATGATTGAAGCTACTGACTGAATGAAAGGAGCTGGCATCTCACTCTCTTTGAATCCTCTTTATCATGCTGAGAGGAGCAGGAAAAAGCAAAAAATTTCAGAATTGCACCTTGCAATGCGGAGAAATTACTGTTTGTGCATTTACAATATTCATTGATTTTTGCCATTGAAAAACGTCCAGAAATGATTGAAGCTACTGACTGAATGAAAGGAGCTGGCATCTCACTCTCTTTGAATCTTCTTTATCATGCTAAGAGGAGCAGGAAAAAGCAAAAAATTTCAGAATAGCACCTTGCAATGCGGAGAAATTACTGTTTGTGCATTTACAATATTCATTGATTTTTGCCATTGAAAAACATCATGTTATTCATATACCAGAAATGTTTGAAGCTACTGACTGAATGAAAGGAGCTGACATCTCACTCTCTTTGAATCTTCTTTATCATGCTAAGAGGAGCAGGAAAAAGCAAAAAATTTCAGAATTGCACCTTGCAATGCGGAGAAATTACTGTTTGTGCATTTACAATATTCATTGATTTTTGCCATTGAAAAACGTCCAGAAATGATTGAAGCTACTGACTGAATGAAAGGAGCTGGCATCTCACTCTCTTTGAATCTTCTTTATCATGCTAAGAGGAGCAGGAAAAAGCAAAAAATTTCAGAATTGCACCTTGCAATGCGGAGAAATTACTGTTTGTGCATTTACAATACTCATTGATTTTTGCCATTGAAAAACATCATGTTATTCATATACCAGAAATGTTTGAAGCTACTGACTGAATGAAAGGAGCTGGCATCTCACTCTCTTTGAATCTTCTTTATCATGCTAAGAGGAGCAGGAAAAAGCAAAAAATTTCAGAATTGCACCTTGCAATGTGGAGAAATTACTGTTTGTGCATTTACAATATTCATTGATTTTTGCCATTGAAAAACATCATGTTATTCATATACCAGAAATGTTTGAAGCTACTGACTGAATGAAAGGAGCTGGCATCTCACTCTCTTTGAATCTTCTTTATCATGCTAAGAGGAGCAGGAAAAAGCAAAAAATTTCAGAATTGCACCTTGCAATGTGGAGAAATTACTGTTTGTGCATTTACAATATTCATTGATTTTTACCATTGAAAAACGTCCAGAAATGATTGAAGCTACTGACTGAATGAAAGTAGCTGGCATCTCACTCTCTTTGAATCTTCTTTATCATGCTAAGAGGAGCAGGAAAAAGCAAAAAATTTCAGACTTGCACCTTGCAATGCGGAGAAATTACTGTTTGTGCATTTACAATATTCATTGATTTTTGCCATTGAAAAACATCATGTTATTCATATACCAGAAATGTTTGAAGCTACTGACTGAATGAAAGGAGCTGGCATCTCACTCTCTTTGAATCTTCTTTATCATGCTAAGAGGAGCAGGAAAAAGCAAAAAATTTCAGAATTGCACCTTGCAATGTGGAGAAATTACTGTTTGTGCATTTACAATATTCATTGATTTTTACCATTGAAAAACGTCCAGAAATGATTGAAGCTACTGACTGAATGAAAGTAGCTGGCATCTCACTCTCTTTGAATCTTCTTTATCATGCTAAGAGGAGCAGGAAAAAGCAAAAAATTTCAGACTTGCACCTTGCAATGCGGAGAAATTACTGTTTGTGCATTTACAATATTCATTGATTTTTGCCATTGAAAAACATCATGTTATTCATATACCAGAAATGTTTGAAGCTACTGACTGAATCAAAGGAGCTGGCATCTCACTCTCTTTGAATCTTCTTTATCATGCTAAGAGGAGCAGGAAAAAGCAAAAAATTTCAGAATTGCACCTTGCAATGCGGAGAAATTACTGTTTGTGCATTTACAATATTCATTGATTTTTGCCATTGAAAAACGTCCAGAAATGATTGAAGCTACTGACTGAATGAAAGGAGCTGGCATCTCACTCTCTTTGAATCTTCTTTATCATGCTAAGAGGAGCAGGAAAAAGCAAAAAATTTCAGAATTGCACCTTGCAATGCGGAGAAATTACTGTTTGTGCATTTACAATATTCATTGATTTTTGCCATTGAAAAACGTCCAGAAATGATTGAAGCTACTGACTGAATGAAAGGAGCTGGCATCTCACTCTCTTTGAATCTTCTTTATCATGCTAAGAGGAGCAGGAAAAAGCAAAAAATTTCAGAATTGCACCTTGCAATGCGGAGAAATTACTGTTTGTGCATTTACAATATTCATTGATTTTTGCCATTGAAAAACATGTTATTCATATACCAGAAATGTTTGAAGCTACTGACTGAATGAAAGGAGCTGGCACCTCACTCTCTTTGAATCTTCTTTATCATGCTAAGAGGAGCGGGAAAAAGCAAAAAATTTCAGAATTGCACCTTGCAATGCGGAGAAATTACTGTTTGTGCATTTACAATATTCATTGATTTTTGCCATTGAAAAACGTCCAGAAATGATTGAAGGTACTGACTGAATGAAAGGAGCTGGCATCTCACTCTCTTTGAATCTTCTTTATCATGCTAAGAGGAGCAGGAAAAAGCAAAAAATTTCAGAATTGCACCTTGCAATGCGGAGAAATTACTGTTTGTGCATTTACAATATTCATTGATTTTTGCCATTGAAAAACGTCCAGAAATGATTGAAGCTACTGACTGAATGAAAGGAGCTGGCATCTCACTCTCTTTGAATCTTCTTTATCATGCTAAGAGGAGCAGGAAAAAGCAAAAAATTTCAGAATTGCACCTTGCAATGCGGAGAAATTACTGTTTGTGCATTTACAATATTCATTGATTTTTGCCATTGAAAAACATCATGTTATTCATATACCAGAAATGTTTGAAGCTACTGACTGAATGAAAGGAGTTGGCATCTCACTCTCTTTGAATCTTCTTTATCATGCTAAGAGGAGCAGGAAAAAGCAAAAAATTTCAGAATTGCACCTTGCAATGTGGAGAAATTACTGTTTGTGCATTTACAATATTCATTGATTTTTACCATTGAAAAACGTCCAGAAATGATTGAAGCTACTGACTGAATGAAAGTAGCTGGCATCTCACTCTCTTTGAATCTTCTTTATCATGCTAAGAGGAGCAGGAAAAAGCAAAAAATTTCAGACTTGCACCTTGCAATGCGGAGAAATTACTGTTTGTGCATTTACAATATTCATTGATTTTTGCCATTGAAAAACATCATGTTATTCACATACCAGAAATGTTTGAAGCTACTGACTGAATGAAAGGAGCTGGCATCTCACTCTCTTTGAATCTTCTTTATCATGCTAAGAGGAGCAGGAAAAAGCAAAAAATTTCAGAATTGCACCTTGCAATGTGGAGAAATTACTGTTTGTGCATTTACAATATTCATTGATTTTTACCATTGAAAAACGTCCAGAAATGATTGAAGCTACTGACTGAATGAAAGGAGCTGGCATCTCACTCTCTTTGAATCTTCTTTATCATGCTAAGAGGAGCAGGAAAAAGCAAAAAATTTCAGAATTGCACCTTGCAATGCGGAGAAATTACTGTTTGTGCATTTACAATATTCATTGATTTTTGCCATGGAAAAACGTCCAGAAATGATTGAAGCTACTGACTGAATGAAAGGAGCTGGCATCTCACTCTCTTTGAATCTTCTTTATCATGCTAAGAGGAGCAGGAAAAAGCAAAAAATTTCAGAATTGCACCTTGCAATGCGAAGAAATTACTGTTTGTGCATTTACAATATTCATTGATTTTTGCCATTGAAAAACGTCCAGAAATGATTGAAGCTACTGACTGAATGAAAGGAGCTGGCATCTCACTCTCTTTGAATCTTCTTTATCATGCTAAGAGGAGCAGGAAAAAGCAAAAAATTTCAGAATTGCACCTTGCAATGCGGAGAAATTACTGTTTGTGCATTTACAATATTCATTGATTTTTGCCATTGAAAAACATCATGTTATTCATATACCAGAAATGTTTGAAGCTACTGACTGAATGAAAGGAGTTGGCATCTCACTCTCTTTGAATCTTCTTTATCATGCTAAGAGGAGCAGGAAAAAGCAAAAAATTTCAGAATTGCACCTTGCAATGCGGAGAAATTACTGTTTGTGCATTTACAATATTCATTGATTTTTGCCATTGAAAAACATCATGTTATTCATATACCAGAAATGTTTGAAGCTACTGACTGAATGAAAGGAGCAGGCATCTCACTCTCTTTGAATCTTCTTTATCATGCTAAGAGGAGCAGGAAAAAGCAAAAAATTTTAGAATTGCACATTGCAATGTGGAGAAATTACTGTTTGTGCATTTACAATATTCATTGATTTTTACCATTGAAAAACGTCCAGAAATGATTGAAGCTACTGACTGAATGAAAGGAGCTGGCATCTCACTCTCTTTGAATCCTCTTTATCATGCTGAGAGGAGCAGGAAAAAGCAAAAAATTTCAGAATTGCACCTTGCAATGCGGAGAAATTACTATTTGTGCATTTACAATATTCATTGATTTTTGCCATTGAAAAACGTCCAGAAATGATTGAAGCTACTGACTGAATGAAAGGAGCTGGCATCTCACTCTCTTTGAATCTTCTTTATCATGCTAAGAGGAGCAGGAAAAAGCAAAAAATTTCAGAATAGCACCTTGCAATGCGGAGAAATTACTGTTTGTGCATTTACAATATTCATTGATTTTTGCCATTGAAAAACTTCATGTTATTCATATACCAGAAATGTTTGAAGCTACTGACTGAATGAAAGGAGCTGACTTCTCACTCTCTTTGAATCTTCTTTATCATGCTAAGAGGAGCAGGAAAAAGCAAAAAATTTCAGAATAGCACCTTGCAATGCGGAGAAATTACTGTTTGTGCATTTACAATATTCATTGATTTTTGCCATTGAAAAACATCATGTTATTCATATACCAGAAATGTTTGAAGCTACTGACTGAATGAAAGGAGTTGGCATCTCACTCTCTTTGAATCTTCTTTATCATGCTAAGAGGAGCAGGAAAAAGCAAAAAATTTCAGAATTGCACCTTGCAATGCGGAGAAATTACTGTTTGTGCATTTACAATATTCATTGATTTTTGCCATTGAAAAACATCATGTTATTCATATACCAGAAATGTTTGAAGCTACTGACTGAATGAAAGGAGCAGGCATCTCACTCTCTTTGAATCTTCTTTATCATGCTAAGAGGAGCAGGAAAAAGCAAAAAATTTTAGAATTGCACATTGCAATGTGGAGAAATTACTGTTTGTGCATTTACAATATTCATTGATTTTTACCATTGAAAAACGTCCAGAAATGATTGAAGCTACTGACTGAATGAAAGGAGCTGGCATCTCACTCTCTTTGAATCCTCTTTATCATGCTGAGAGGAGCAGGAAAAAGCAAAAAATTTCAGAATTGCACCTTGCAATGCGGAGAAATTACTGTTTGTGCATTTACAATATTCATTGATTTTTGCCATTGAAAAACGTCCAGAAATGATTGAAGCTACTGACTGAATGAAAGGAGCTGGCATCTCACTCTCTTTGAATCTTCTTTATCATGCTAAGAGGAGCAGGAAAAAGCAAAAAATTTCAGAATAGCACCTTGCAATGCGGAGAAATTACTGTTTGTGCATTTACAATATTCATTGATTTTTGCCATTGAAAAACATCATGTTATTCATATACCAGAAATGTTTGAAGCTACTGACTGAATGAAAGGAGCTGACATCTCACTCTCTTTGAATCTTCTTTATCATGCTAAGAGGAGCAGGAAAAAGCAAAAAATTTCAGAATTGCACCTTGCAATGCGGAGAAATTACTGTTTGTGCATTTACAATATTCATTAATTTTTGCCATTGAAAAACGTCCAGAAATGATTGAAGCTACTGACTGAATGAAAGGAGCTGGCATCTCACTCTCTTTGAATCTTCTTTATCATGCTAAGAGGAGCAGGAAAAAGCAAAAAATTTCAGAATTGCACCTTGCAATGCGGAGAAATTACTGTTTGTGCATTTACAATACTCATTGATTTTTGCCATTGAAAAACATCATGTTATTCATATACCAGAAATGTTTGAAGCTACTGACTGAATGAAAGGAGCTGGCATCTCACTCTCTTTGAATCTTCTTTATCATGCTAAGAGGAGCAGGAAAAAGCAAAAAATTTCAGAATTGCACCTTGCAATGTGGAGAAATTACTGTTTGTGCATTTACAATATTCATTGATTTTTGCCATTGAAAAACATCATGTTATTCATATACCAGAAATGTTTGAAGCTACTGACTGAATGAAAGGAGCTGGCATCTCACTCTCTTTGAATCTTCTTTATCATGCTAAGAGGAGCAGGAAAAAGCAAAAAATTTCAGAATTGCACCTTGCAATGTGGAGAAATTACTGTTTGTGCATTTACAATATTCATTGATTTTTACCATTGAAAAACGTCCAGAAATGATTGAAGCTACTGACTGAATGAAAGTAGCTGGCATCTCACTCTCTTTGAATCTTCTTTATCATGCTAAGAGGAGCAGGAAAAAGCAAAAAATTTCAGACTTGCACCTTGCAATGCGGAGAAATTACTGTTTGTGCATTTACAATATTCATTGATTTTTGCCATTGAAAAACATCATGTTATTCATATACCAGAAATGTTTGAAGCTACTGACTGAATGAAAGGAGTTGGCATCTCACTCTCTTTGAATCTTCTTTATCATGCTAAGAGGAGCAGGAAAAAGCAAAAAATTTCAGAATTGCACCTTGCAATGTGGAGAAATTACTGTTTGTGCATTTACAATATTCATTGATTTTTACCATTGAAAAACGTCCAGAAATGATTGAAGCTACTGACTGAATGAAAGTAGCTGGCATCTCACTCTCTTTGAATCTTCTTTATCATGCTAAGAGGAGCAGGAAAAAGCAAAAAATTTCAGACTTGCACCTTGCAATGCGGAGAAATTACTGTTTGTGCATTTACAATATTCATTGATTTTTGCCATTGAAAAACATCATGTTATTCACATACCAGAAATGTTTGAAGCTACTGACTGAATGAAAGGAGCTGGCATCTCACTCTCTTTGAATCTTCTTTATCATGCTAAGAGGAGCAGGAAAAAGCAAAAAATTTCAGAATTGCACCTTGCAATGTGGAGAAATTACTGTTTGTGCATTTACAATATTCATTGATTTTTACCATTGAAAAACGTCCAGAAATGATTGAAGCTACTGACTGAATGAAAGGAGCTGGCATCTCACTCTCTTTGAATCTTCTTTATCATGCTAAGAGGAGCAGGAAAAAGCAAAAAATTTCAGAATTGCACCTTGCAATGCGGAGAAATTACTGTTTGTGCATTTACAATATTCATTGATTTTTGCCATGGAAAAACGTCCAGAAATGATTGAAGCTACTGACTGAATGAAAGGAGCTGGCATCTCACTCTCTTTGAATCTTCTTTATCATGCTAAGAGGAGCAGGAAAAAGCAAAAAATTTCAGAATTGCACCTTGCAATGCGAAGAAATTACTGTTTGTGCATTTACAATATTCATTGATTTTTGCCATTGAAAAACGTCCAGAAATGATTGAAGCTACTGACTGAATGAAAGGAGCTGGCATCTCACTCTCTTTGAATCTTCTTTATCATGCTAAGAGGAGCAGGAAAAAGCAAAAAATTTCAGAATTGCACCTTGCAATGCGGAGAAATTACTGTTTGTGCATTTACAATATTCATTGATTTTTGCCATTGAAAAACATCATGTTATTCATATACCAGAAATGTTTGAAGCTACTGACTGAATGAAAGGAGTTGGCATCTCACTCTCTTTGAATCTTCTTTATCATGCTAAGAGGAGCAGGAAAAAGCAAAAAATTTCAGAATTGCACCTTGCAATGCGGAGAAATTACTGTTTGTGCATTTACAATATTCATTGATTTTTGCCATTGAAAAACATCATGTTATTCATATACCAGAAATGTTTGAAGCTACTGACTGAATGAAAGGAGCAGGCATCTCACTCTCTTTGAATCTTCTTTATCATGCTAAGAGGAGCAGGAAAAAGCAAAAAATTTTAGAATTGCACATTGCAATGTGGAGAAATTACTGTTTGTGCATTTACAATATTCATTGATTTTTACCATTGAAAAACGTCCAGAAATGATTGAAGCTACTGACTGAATGAAAGGAGCTGGCATCTCACTCTCTTTGAATCCTCTTTATCATGCTGAGAGGAGCAGGAAAAAGCAAAAAATTTCAGAATTGCACCTTGCAATGCGGAGAAATTACTATTTGTGCATTTACAATATTCATTGATTTTTGCCATTGAAAAACGTCCAGAAATGATTGAAGCTACTGACTGAATGAAAGGAGCTGGCATCTCACTCTCTTTGAATCTTCTTTATCATGCTAAGAGGAGCAGGAAAAAGCAAAAAATTTCAGAATAGCACCTTGCAATGCGGAGAAATTACTGTTTGTGCATTTACAATATTCATTGATTTTTGCCATTGAAAAACTTCATGTTATTCATATACCAGAAATGTTTGAAGCTACTGACTGAATGAAAGGAGCTGACTTCTCACTCTCTTTGAATCTTCTTTATCATGCTAAGAGGAGCAGGAAAAAGCAAAAAATTTCAGAATAGCACCTTGCAATGCGGAGAAATTACTGTTTGTGCATTTACAATATTCATTGATTTTTGCCATTGAAAAACATCATGTTATTCATATACCAGAAATGTTTGAAGCTACTGACTGAATGAAAGGAGTTGGCATCTCACTCTCTTTGAATCTTCTTTATCATGCTAAGAGGAGCAGGAAAAAGCAAAAAATTTCAGAATTGCACCTTGCAATGCGGAGAAATTACTGTTTGTGCATTTACAATATTCATTGATTTTTGCCATTGAAAAACATCATGTTATTCATATACCAGAAATGTTTGAAGCTACTGACTGAATGAAAGGAGCAGGCATCTCACTCTCTTTGAATCTTCTTTATCATGCTAAGAGGAGCAGGAAAAAGCAAAAAATTTTAGAATTGCACATTGCAATGTGGAGAAATTACTGTTTGTGCATTTACAATATTCATTGATTTTTACCATTGAAAAACGTCCAGAAATGATTGAAGCTACTGACTGAATGAAAGGAGCTGGCATCTCACTCTCTTTGAATCCTCTTTATCATGCTGAGAGGAGCAGGAAAAAGCAAAAAATTTCAGAATTGCACCTTGCAATGCGGAGAAATTACTGTTTGTGCATTTACAATATTCATTGATTTTTGCCATTGAAAAACGTCCAGAAATGATTGAAGCTACTGACTGAATGAAAGGAGCTGGCATCTCACTCTCTTTGAATCTTCTTTATCATGCTAAGAGGAGCAGGAAAAAGCAAAAAATTTCAGAATAGCACCTTGCAATGCGGAGAAATTACTGTTTGTGCATTTACAATATTCATTGATTTTTGCCATTGAAAAACATCATGTTATTCATATACCAGAAATGTTTGAAGCTACTGACTGAATGAAAGGAGCTGACATCTCACTCTCTTTGAATCTTCTTTATCATGCTAAGAGGAGCAGGAAAAAGCAAAAAATTTCAGAATTGCACCTTGCAATGCGGAGAAATTACTGTTTGTGCATTTACAATATTCATTAATTTTTGCCATTGAAAAACGTCCAGAAATGATTGAAGCTACTGACTGAATGAAAGGAGCTGGCATCTCACTCTCTTTGAATCTTCTTTATCATGCTAAGAGGAGCAGGAAAAAGCAAAAAATTTCAGAATTGCACCTTGCAATGCGGAGAAATTACTGTTTGTGCATTTACAATACTCATTGATTTTTGCCATTGAAAAACATCATGTTATTCATATACCAGAAATGTTTGAAGCTACTGACTGAATGAAAGGAGCTGGCATCTCACTCTCTTTGAATCTTCTTTATCATGCTAAGAGGAGCAGGAAAAAGCAAAAAATTTCAGAATTGCACCTTGCAATGTGGAGAAATTACTGTTTGTGCATTTACAATATTCATTGATTTTTGCCATTGAAAAACATCATGTTATTCATATACCAGAAATGTTTGAAGCTACTGACTGAATGAAAGGAGCTGGCATCTCACTCTCTTTGAATCTTCTTTATCATGCTAAGAGGAGCAGGAAAAAGCAAAAAATTTCAGAATTGCACCTTGCAATGTGGAGAAATTACTGTTTGTGCATTTACAATATTCATTGATTTTTACCATTGAAAAACGTCCAGAAATGATTGAAGCTACTGACTGAATGAAAGTAGCTGGCATCTCACTCTCTTTGAATCTTCTTTATCATGCTAAGAGGAGCAGGAAAAAGCAAAAAATTTCAGACTTGCACCTTGCAATGCGGAGAAATTACTGTTTGTGCATTTACAATATTCATTGATTTTTGCCATTGAAAAACATCATGTTATTCATATACCAGAAATGTTTGAAGCTACTGACTGAATGAAAGGAGCTGGCATCTCACTCTCTTTGAATCTTCTTTATCATGCTAAGAGGAGCAGGAAAAAGCAAAAAATTTCAGAATTGCACCTTGCAATGTGGAGAAATTACTGTTTGTGCATTTACAATATTCATTGATTTTTACCATTGAAAAACGTCCAGAAATGATTGAAGCTACTGACTGAATGAAAGTAGCTGGCATCTCACTCTCTTTGAATCTTCTTTATCATGCTAAGAGGAGCAGGAAAAAGCAAAAAATTTCAGACTTGCACCTTGCAATGCGGAGAAATTACTGTTTGTGCATTTACAATATTCATTGATTTTTGCCATTGAAAAACATCATGTTATTCATATACCAGAAATGTTTGAAGCTACTGACTGAATCAAAGGAGCTGGCATCTCACTCTCTTTGAATCTTCTTTATCATGCTAAGAGGAGCAGGAAAAAGCAAAAAATTTCAGAATTGCACCTTGCAATGCGGAGAAATTACTGTTTGTGCATTTACAATATTCATTGATTTTTGCCATTGAAAAACGTCCAGAAATGATTGAAGCTACTGACTGAATGAAAGGAGCTGGCATCTCACTCTCTTTGAATCTTCTTTATCATGCTAAGAGGAGCAGGAAAAAGCAAAAAATTTCAGAATTGCACCTTGCAATGCGGAGAAATTACTGTTTGTGCATTTACAATATTCATTGATTTTTGCCATTGAAAAACGTCCAGAAATGATTGAAGCTACTGACTGAATGAAAGGAGCTGGCATCTCACTCTCTTTGAATCTTCTTTATCATGCTAAGAGGAGCAGGAAAAAGCAAAAAATTTCAGAATTGCACCTTGCAATGCGGAGAAATTACTGTTTGTGCATTTACAATATTCATTGATTTTTGCCATTGAAAAACATGTTATTCATATACCAGAAATGTTTGAAGCTACTGACTGAATGAAAGGAGCTGGCACCTCACTCTCTTTGAATCTTCTTTATCATGCTAAGAGGAGCGGGAAAAAGCAAAAAATTTCAGAATTGCACCTTGCAATGCGGAGAAATTACTGTTTGTGCATTTACAATATTCATTGATTTTTGCCATTGAAAAACGTCCAGAAATGATTGAAGGTACTGACTGAATGAAAGGAGCTGGCATCTCACTCTCTTTGAATCTTCTTTATCATGCTAAGAGGAGCAGGAAAAAGCAAAAAATTTCAGAATTGCACCTTGCAATGCGGAGAAATTACTGTTTGTGCATTTACAATATTCATTGATTTTTGCCATTGAAAAACGTCCAGAAATGATTGAAGCTACTGACTGAATGAAAGGAGCTGGCATCTCACTCTCTTTGAATCTTCTTTATCATGCTAAGAGGAGCAGGAAAAAGCAAAAAATTTCAGAATTGCACCTTGCAATGCGGAGAAATTACTGTTTGTGCATTTACAATATTCATTGATTTTTGCCATTGAAAAACATCATGTTATTCATATACCAGAAATGTTTGAAGCTACTGACTGAATGAAAGGAGTTGGCATCTCACTCTCTTTGAATCTTCTTTATCATGCTAAGAGGAGCAGGAAAAAGCAAAAAATTTCAGAATTGCACCTTGCAATGTGGAGAAATTACTGTTTGTGCATTTACAATATTCATTGATTTTTACCATTGAAAAACGTCCAGAAATGATTGAAGCTACTGACTGAATGAAAGTAGCTGGCATCTCACTCTCTTTGAATCTTCTTTATCATGCTAAGAGGAGCAGGAAAAAGCAAAAAATTTCAGACTTGCACCTTGCAATGCGGAGAAATTACTGTTTGTGCATTTACAATATTCATTGATTTTTGCCATTGAAAAACATCATGTTATTCATATACCAGAAATGTTTGAAGCTACTGACTGAATGAAAGGAGCTGGCATCTCACTCTCTTTGAATCTTCTTTATCATGCTAAGAGGAGCAGGAAAAAGCAAAAAATTTCAGAATTGCACCTTGCAATGTGGAGAAATTACTGTTTGTGCATTTACAATATTCATTGATTTTTACCATTGAAAAACGTCCAGAAATGATTGAAGCTACTGACTGAATGAAAGGAGCTGGCATCTCACTCTCTTTGAATCTTCTTTATCATGCTAAGAGGAGCAGGAAAAAGCAAAAAATTTCAGAATTGCACCTTGCAATGCGGAGAAATTACTGTTTGTGCATTTACAATATTCATTGATTTTTGCCATGGAAAAACGTCCAGAAATGATTGAAGCTACTGACTGAATGAAAGGAGCTGGCATCTCACTCTCTTTGAATCTTCTTTATCATGCTAAGAGGAGCAGGAAAAAGCAAAAAATTTCAGAATTGCACCTTGCAATGCGGAGAAATTACTGTTTGTGCATTTACAATATTCATTGATTTTTGCCATTGAAAAACATCATGTTATTCATATACCAGAAATGATTGAAGCTACTGACTGAATGAAAGGAGCTGGCATCTCACTCTCTTTGAATCTTCTTTATCATGCTAAGAGGAGCAGGAAAAAGCAAAAAATTTCAGAATTGCACCTTGCAATGCGGAGAAATTACTGTTTGTGCATTTACAATATTCATTGATTTTTGCCATTGAAAAACGTCCAGAAATGATTGAAGCTACTGACTGAATGAAAGGAGCTGGCATCTCACTCTCTTTGAATCTTCTTTATCATGCTAAGAGGAGCAGGAAAAAGCAAAAAATTTCAGAATTGCACCTTGCAATGCGGAGAAATTACTGTTTGTGCATTTACAATATTCATTGATTTTTGCGATTGAAAAACATCATGTTATTAATATACCAGAAATGATTGAAGCTACAGACTGAATGAAAGGAGCTGGCATCTCACTCTCTTTGAATCTTCTTTATCATGCTAAGAGGAGCAGGAAAAAGTAAAAAATTTCAGAATTGCGCCTTGCAATGCGGAGAAATTACTGTTTGTGCATTTACAATATTCAATGATTTTTGCCATTGAAAAACGTCCAGAAATGATTGAAGCTACTGACTGAATGAAAGGAGCTGGCATCTCACTCTCTTTGAATCTTGTTTATCATGCTAAGAGGAGCAGGAAAAAGCAAAAAATTTCAGAATTGCACCTTGCAATGCGGAGAAATTACTGTTTGTGCATTTACAATATTCATTGATTTTTGCCATTGAAAAACGTCCAGAAATGATTGAAGCTACTGACTGAATGAAAGGAGCTGGCATCTCACTCTCTTTGAATCTTCTTTATCATGCTAAGAGGAGCAGGAAAAAGCAAAAAATTTCAGAATTGCACCTTGCAATGCGGAGAAATTACTGTTTGTGCATTTACAATATTCATTGATTTTTGCTATTGAAAAACATCATGTTATTCATATACCAGAAATGATTGAAGCTACTGACTGAATGAAAGGAGCTGGCATCTCACTCTCTTTGAATCTTCTTTATCATGCTAAGAGGAGCAGGAAAAAGCAAAAAATTTCAGAATTGCACCTTGCAATGCGGAGAAATTACTGTTTGTGCATTTACAATATTCATTGATTTTTGCCATTGAAAAACGTCCAGAAATGATTGAAGCTACTGACTGAATGAAAGGAGCTGGCATCTCACTCTCTTTGAATCTTCTTTATCATGCTAAGAGGAGCAGGAAAAAGCAAAAAATTTCAGAATTGCACCTTGCAATGCGGAGAAATTACTGTTTGTGCATTTACAATATTCATTGATTTTTGCCATTGAAAAATGTCCAGAAATGATTGAAGCTACTGACTGAATGAAAGGAGCTGGCATCTCACTCTCTTTGAATCTTCTTTATCATGCTAAGAGGAGCAGGAAAAAGCAAAAAATTTCAGAATTGCGCCTTGCAATGCGGAGAAATTAATGTTTGTGCATTTACAAAATTCATTGATTTTTGCCATTGAAAAACATCATGTTATTCATATACCAGAAATGATTGAAGCTACTGACTGAAGGAAAGGAGCTGGCATCTCACTCTCTTTGAATCTTCTTTATCATGCTAAGAGGAGCAGGAAAAAGCAAAAAATTTCAGAATTGCACCTTGCAATGCGGAGAAATTACTGTTTGTGCATTTACAATATTCATTGATTTTTGCCATTGAAAAACATCCAGAAATGATTGAAGCTACTGACTGAATGAAAGGAGCTGGCATCTCACTCTCTTTGAATCTTCTTTATCATGCTAAGAGGAGCAGGAAAAAGCAAAAAATTTCAGAATTGCACCTTGCAATGCGGAGAAATTACTGTTTGTGCATTTACAATATTCATTGATTTTTGCGATTGAAAAACATCATGTTATTCATATACCAGAAATGATTGAAGCTACTGAGTGAATGAAAGGAGCTGGCATCTCACTCTCTTTGAATCTTCTTTATCATGCTAAGAGGAGCAGGAAAAAGTAAAAAATTTCAGAATTGCACCTTGCAATGCGGAGAAATTACTGTTTGTGCATTTACAATATTCAATGATTTTTGCCATTGAAAAACATCATGTTATTCATATACCAGAAATGTTTGAAGCTACTGACTGAATCAAAGGAGCTGGCATCTCACTCTCTTTGAATCTTCTTTATCATGCTAAGAGGAGCAGGAAAAAGCAAAAAATTTCAGAATTGCACCTTGCAATGCGGAGAAATTACTGTTTGTGCATTTACAATATTCATTGATTTTTGCCATTGAAAAACGTCCAGAAATGATTGAAGCTACTGACTGAATGAAAGGAGCTGGCATCTCACTCTCTTTGAATCTTCTTTATCATGCTAAGAGGAGCAGGAAAAAGCAAAAAATTTCAGAATTGCACCTTGCAATGCGGAGAAATTACTGTTTGTGCATTTACAATATTCATTGATTTTTGCCATTGAAAAACGTCCAGAAATGATTGAAGCTACTGACTGAATGAAAGGAGCTGGCATCTCACTCTCTTTGAATCTTCTTTATCATGCTAAGAGGAGCAGGAAAAAGCAAAAAATTTCAGAATTGCACCTTGCAATGCGGAGAAATTACTGTTTGTGCATTTACAATATTCATTGATTTTTGCCATTGAAAAACATGTTATTCATATACCAGAAATGTTTGAAGCTACTGACTGAATGAAAGGAGCTGGCACCTCACTCTCTTTGAATCTTCTTTATCATGCTAAGAGGAGCGGGAAAAAGCAAAAAATTTCAGAATTGCACCTTGCAATGCGGAGAAATTACTGTTTGTGCATTTACAATATTCATTGATTTTTGCCATTGAAAAACGTCCAGAAATGATTGAAGGTACTGACTGAATGAAAGGAGCTGGCATCTCACTCTCTTTGAATCTTCTTTATCATGCTAAGAGGAGCAGGAAAAAGCAAAAAATTTCAGAATTGCACCTTGCAATGCGGAGAAATTACTGTTTGTGCATTTACAATATTCATTGATTTTTGCCATTGAAAAACGTCCAGAAATGATTGAAGCTACTGACTGAATGAAAGGAGCTGGCATCTCACTCTCTTTGAATCTTCTTTATCATGCTAAGAGGAGCAGGAAAAAGCAAAAAATTTCAGAATTGCACCTTGCAATGCGGAGAAATTACTGTTTGTGCATTTACAATATTCATTGATTTTTGCCATTGAAAAACATCATGTTATTCATATACCAGAAATGTTTGAAGCTACTGACTGAATGAAAGGAGTTGGCATCTCACTCTCTTTGAATCTTCTTTATCATGCTAAGAGGAGCAGGAAAAAGCAAAAAATTTCAGAATTGCACCTTGCAATGTGGAGAAATTACTGTTTGTGCATTTACAATATTCATTGATTTTTACCATTGAAAAACGTCCAGAAATGATTGAAGCTACTGACTGAATGAAAGTAGCTGGCATCTCACTCTCTTTGAATCTTCTTTATCATGCTAAGAGGAGCAGGAAAAAGCAAAAAATTTCAGACTTGCACCTTGCAATGCGGAGAAATTACTGTTTGTGCATTTACAATATTCATTGATTTTTGCCATTGAAAAACATCATGTTATTCATATACCAGAAATGTTTGAAGCTACTGACTGAATGAAAGGAGCTGGCATCTCACTCTCTTTGAATCTTCTTTATCATGCTAAGAGGAGCAGGAAAAAGCAAAAAATTTCAGAATTGCACCTTGCAATGTGGAGAAATTACTGTTTGTGCATTTACAATATTCATTGATTTTTACCATTGAAAAACGTCCAGAAATGATTGAAGCTACTGACTGAATGAAAGGAGCTGGCATCTCACTCTCTTTGAATCTTCTTTATCATGCTAAGAGGAGCAGGAAAAAGCAAAAAATTTCAGAATTGCACCTTGCAATGCGGAGAAATTACTGTTTGTGCATTTACAATATTCATTGATTTTTGCCATGGAAAAACGTCCAGAAATGATTGAAGCTACTGACTGAATGAAAGGAGCTGGCATCTCACTCTCTTTGAATCTTCTTTATCATGCTAAGAGGAGCAGGAAAAAGCAAAAAATTTCAGAATTGCACCTTGCAATGCGGAGAAATTACTGTTTGTGCATTTACAATATTCATTGATTTTTGCCATTGAAAAACATCATGTTATTCATATACCAGAAATGATTGAAGCTACTGACTGAATGAAAGGAGCTGGCATCTCACTCTCTTTGAATCTTCTTTATCATGCTAAGAGGAGCAGGAAAAAGCAAAAAATTTCAGAATTGCACCTTGCAATGCGGAGAAATTACTGTTTGTGCATTTACAATATTCATTGATTTTTGCCATTGAAAAACGTCCAGAAATGATTGAAGCTACTGACTGAATGAAAGGAGCTGGCATCTCACTCTCTTTGAATCTTCTTTATCATGCTAAGAGGAGTAGGAAAAAGCAAAAAATTTCAGAATTGCACCTTGCAATGCGGAGAAATTACTGTTTGTGCATTTACAATATTCATTGATTTTTGCGATTGAAAAACATCATGTTATTAATATACCAGAAATGATTGAAGCTACAGACTGAATGAAAGGAGCTGGCATCTCACTCTCTTTGAATCTTCTTTATCATGCTAAGAGGAGCAGGAAAAAGTAAAAAATTTCAGAATTGCACCTTGCAATGCGGAGAAATTACTGTTTGTGCATTTACAATATTCAATGATTTTTGCCATTGAAAAACGTCCAGAAATGATTGAAGCTACTGACTGAATGAAAGGAGCTGGCATCTCACTCTCTTTGAATCTTGTTTATCATGCTAAGAGGAGCAGGAAAAAGCAAAAAATTTCAGAATTGCACCTTGCAATGCGGAGAAATTACTGTTTGTGCATTTACAATATTCATTGATTTTTGCCATTGAAAAACGTCCAGAAATGATTGAAGCTACTGACTGAATGAAAGGAGCTGGCATCTCACTCTCTTTGAATCTTCTTTATCATGCTAAGAGGAGCAGGAAAAAGCAAAAAATTTCAGAATTGCACCTTGCAATGCGGAGAAATTACTGTTTGTGCATTTACAATATTCATTGATTTTTGCTATTGAAAAACATCATGTTATTCATATACCAGAAATGATTGAAGCTACTGACTGAATGAAAGGAGTTGGCATCTCACTCTCTTTGAATCTTCTTTATCATGCTAAGAGGAGCAGGAAAAAGCAAAAAATTTCAGAATTGCACCTTGCAATGCGGAGAAATTACTGTTTGTGCATTTACAATATTCATTGATTTTTGCCATTGAAAAACGTCCAGAAATGATTGAAGCTACTGACTGAATGAAAGGAGCTGGCATCTCACTCTCTTTGAATCTTCTTTATCATGCTAAGAGGAGCAGGAAAAAGCAAAAAATTTCAGAATTGCACCTTGCAATGCGGAGAAATTACTGTTTGTGCATTTACAATATTCATTGATTTTTGCCATTGAAAAATGTCCAGAAATGATTGAAGCTACTGACTGAATGAAAGGAGCTGGCATCTCACTCTCTTTGAATCTTCTTTATCATGCTAAGAGGAGCAGGAAAAAGCAAAAAATTTCAGAATTGCGCCTTGCAATGCGGAGAAATTAATGTTTGTGCATTTACAAAATTCATTGATTTTTGCCATTGAAAAACATCATGTTATTCATATACCAGAAATGATTGAAGCTACTGACTGAAGGAAAGGAGCTGGCATCTCACTCTCTTTGAATCTTCTTTATCATGCTAAGAGGAGCAGGAAAAAGCAAAAAATTTCAGAATTGCACCTTGCAATGCGGAGAAATTACTGTTTGTGCATTTACAATATTCATTGATTTTTGCCATTGAAAAACATCCAGAAATGATTGAAGCTACTGACTGAATGAAAGGAGCTGGCATCTCACTCTCTTTGAATCTTCTTTATCATGCTAAGAGGAGCAGGAAAAAGCAAAAAATTTCAGAATTGCACCTTGCAATGCGGAGAAATTACTGTTTGTGCATTTACAATATTCATTGATTTTTGCGATTGAAAAACATCATGTTATTCATATACCAGAAATGATTGAAGCTACTGAGTGAATGAAAGGAGCTGGCATCTCACTCTCTTTGAATCTTCTTTATCATGCTAAGAGGAGCAGGAAAAAGTAAAAAATTTCAGAATTGCACCTTGCAATGCGGAGAAATTACTGTTTGTGCATTTACAATATTCAATGATTTTTGCCATTGAAAAACATCCAGAAATGATTGAAGCTACTGACTGAATGAAAGGAGCTGACATCTCACTCTCTTTGAATCTTGTTTATCATGCTAAGAGGAGCAGGAAAAAGCAAAAAATTTCAGAATTGCACCTTGCAATGCGGAGAAATTACTGTTTGTGCATTTACAATATTCATTGATTTTTGCCATTGAAAAACGTCCAGAAATGATTGAAGCTACTGACTGAATGAAAGGAGCTGGCATCTCACTCTCTTTGAATCTTCTTTATCATGCTAAGAGGAGCAGGAAAAAACAAAAAATTTCAGAATTGCACCTTGCAATGCGGAGAAATTACTGTTTGTGCATTTACAATATTCATTGATTTTTGCCATTGAAAAACGTCCAGAAATGTTTGAAGCTACTGACTGAATGAAAGGAGCTGGCATCTCACTCTCTTTGAATCTTCTTTATCATGCTAAGAGGAGCAGGAAAAAGCAAAAAATTTCAGAATTGCACCTTGCAATGCGGAGAAATTACTGTTTGTGCATTTACAATATTCATTGATTTTTGCCATTGAAAAACATGTTATTCATATACCAGAAATGTTTGAAGCTCCTGACTGAATGAAAGGAGCTGGCACCTCACTCTCTTTGAATCTTCTTTATCATGCTAAGAGGAGCAGGAAAAAGGAAAAATTTCAGAATTGCACCTTGCAATGCGGAGAAATTACTGTTTGTGCATTTACAATATTCATTGATTTTTGCCATTGAAAAACGTCCAGAAATGATTGAAGCTACTGACTGAATGAAAGGAGCTGTCATCTCACTCTCTTTGAATCTTCTTTATCATGCTAAGAGGAGCAGGAAAAAGCAAAAAATTTCAGAATTGCACCTTGCAATGCGGAGAAATTACTGTTTGTGCATTTACAATATTCATTGATTTTTGCCATTGAAAAATGTCCAGAAATGATTGAAGCTACTGACTGAATGAAAGGAGCTGGCATCTCACTCTCTTTGAATCTTCTTTATCATGCTAAGAGGAGCAGGAAAAAGCAAAAAATTTCAGAATTGCGCCTTGCAATGCGGAGAAATTACTGTTTGTGCATTTACAAAATTCATTGATTTTTGCCATTGAAAAACATCATGTTATTCATATGCCAGAAATGATTGACGCTACTGACTGAAGGAAAGGAGCTGGCATCTCACTCTCTTTGAATCTTCTTTATCATGCTAAGAGGAGCAGGAAAAAGCAAAAAATTTCAGAATTGCACCTTGCAATGCGGAGAAATTACTGTTTGTGCATTTACAATATTCATTGATTTTTGCCATTGAAAAACGTCCAGAAATGATTGAAGCTACTGACTGAATGAAAGGAGCTGGCATCTCACTCTCTTTGAATCTTCTTTATCATGCTAAGAGGAGCAGGAAAAAGCAAAAAATTTCAGAATTGCACCTTGCAATGCGGAGAAATTACTGTTTGTGCATTTACAATATTCATTGATTTTTGCCATTGAAAAACGTCCAGAAATGATTGAAGCTACTGACTGAATGAAAGGAGCTGGCATTTCACTCTCTTTGAATCTTCTTTATCATGCTAAGAGGAGCAGGAAAAAGCAAAAAATTTCAGAATTGCACCTTGCCATGCGGAGAAATTACTGTTTGTGCATTTACAATATTCATTGATTTTTTCCATTGAAAAATGTCCAGAAATGATTGAAGCTACTGACTGAACGAAAGGAGCTGGCATCTCACTCTCTTTGAATCTTCTTTATCATGCTAAGAGGAGCAGGAAAAAGCAAAAAAATTCAGAATTGCGCTTTGCAATGCGGAGAAATTACTGTTTGTGCATTTACAAAATTCATTGATTTTTGCCATTGAAAAACATCATGTTATTCATATACCAGAAATGATTGAAGCTACTGACTGAAGGAAAGGAGCTGGCATCTCACTCTCTTTGAATCTTCTTTATCATGCTAAGAGGAGCAGGAAAAAGCAAAAAAATTCAGAATTGCACCTTGCAATGCGGAGAAATTACTGTTTGTGCATTTCCAATATTCATTGATTTTTGCCATTGAAAAACATCCAGAAATGATTGAAGCTACTGACTGAATGAAAGGAGCTGGCATCTCACTCTCTTTGAATCTTCTTTATCATGCTAAGCGGAGCAGGAAAAAGCAAAAAATTTCAGAATTGCACCTTGCAATGCGGAGAAATTACTGTTTGTGCATTTACAATATTCATTGATTTTTGCGATTGAAAAACATCATGTTATTCATATACCAGAAATGATTGAAGCTACTGACTGAATGAAAGGAGCTGGCATCTCACTCTCTTTGAATCTTCTTTATCATGCTAAGAGGAGCAGGAAAAAGTAAAAAATTTCAGAATTGCACCTTGCAATGCGGAGAAATTACTGTTTGTGCATTTACAATATTCATTGATTTTTGCCATTGAAAAACGTCCAGAAATGATTGAAGCTACTGACTGAATGAAAGGAGCTGGCATCTCACTCTCTTTGAATCTTCTTTATCATGCTAAGAGGAGCAGGAAAAAGCAAAAAATTTCAGAATTGCACCTTGCAATGCGGAGAAATTACTGTTTGTGCATTTACAATATTCATTGATTTTTGCCATTGAAAAACGTCCAGAAATGATTGAAGCTACTGACTGAATGAAAGGAGCTGGCATCTCACTCTCTTTGAATCTTCTTTATCATGCTAAGAGGAGCAGGAAAAAGCAAAAAATTTCAGAATTGCACCTTGCAATGCGGAGAAATTACTGTTTGTGCATTTACAATATTCATTGATTTTTGCCATTGAAAAACGTCCAGAAATGATTGAAGCTACTGACTGAATGAAAGGAGCTGGCATCTCACTCTCTTTGAATCTTCTTTATCATGCTAAGAGGAGCAGGAAAAAGCAAAAAATTTCAGAATTGCACCTTGCAATGCGGAGAAATTACTGTTTGTGCATTTACAATATTCATTGATTTTTGCCATTGAAAAACATCATGTTATTCATATACCAGAAATGATTGAAGCTACTGACTGAATGAAAGGAGCTGGCATCTCACTCTCTTTGAATCTTCTTTATCATGCTAAGAGGAGCAGGAAAAAGTAAAAAATTTCAGAATTGCACCTTGCAATGCGGAGAAATTACTGTTTGTGCATTTATAATATTCAATGATTTTTGCCATTGAAAAACGTCCAGAAATGATTGAAGCTACTGACTGAACGAAAGGAGCTGGCATCTCACTCTCTTTGAATCTTCTTTATCATGCTAAGAGGAGCAGGAAAAAGCAAAAAATTTCAGAATTGCACCTTGCAATGCGGAGAAATTACTGTTTGTGCATTTACAATATTCATTGATTTTTGCCATTGAAAAACATCATGTTATTCATATACCAGAAATGTTTGAAGCTACTGACTGAATGAAAGGAGCTGGCATCTCACTCTCTTTGAATCTTCTTTATCATGCTAAGAGGAGCAGGAAAAAGCAAAAAATTTCAGAATTGCACCTTGCAATGCGGAGAAATTACTGTTTGTGAATTTACAATATTCATTGATTTTTGCCATTGAAAAACGTCCAGAAATGATTGAAGCTACTGACTGAATGAAAGGAGCTGGCATCTCACTCTCTTTGAATCTTCTTTATCATGCTAAGAGGAGCAGGAAAAAGCAAAAAATTTCAGAATTGCACCTTGCAATGCGGAGAAATTACTGTTTGTGCATTTACAATATTCATTGATTTTTGCCATTGAAAAACATCCAGAAATGATTGAAGCTACTGACTGAATGAAAGGAACTGGCATCTCACTCTCTTTGAATCTTGTTTATCATGCTAAGAGGAGCAGGAAAAAGCAAAAAATTTCAGAATTGCACCTTGCAATGCGGAGAAATTACAGTTTGTGCATTTACAATATTCATTGATTTTTGCCATTGAAAAACGTCCAGAAATGATTGAAGCTACTGACTGAATGAAAGGAGCTGGCATCTCACTCTCTTTGAATCTTCTTTATCATGCTAAGAGGAGCAGGAAAAAGCAAAAAATTTCAGAATTGCACCTTGCAATGCGGAGAAATTACTGTTTGTGCATTTACAATATTCATTGATTTTTGCCATTGAAAAACATCCAGAAATGATTGAAGCTACTGACTGAATGAAAGGAGCTGGCATCTCACTCTCTTTGAATCTTCTTTATCATGCTAAGAGGAGCAGGAAAAAGCAAAAAATTTCAGAATTGCACCTTGCAATGCGGAGAAATTACTGTTTGTGCATTTACAATATTCATTGATTTTTGCCATTGAAAAACATCATGTTATTCATATACCAGAAATGTTTGAAGCTACTGACTGAATGAAAGGAGCTGACATCTCACTCTCTTTGAATCTTCTTTATCATGCTAAGAGGAGCAGGAAAAAGCAAAAAATTTCAGAATTGCACCTTGCAATGCGGAGAAATTACTGTTTGTGCATTTACAATATTCATTGATTTTTGCCATTGAAAAACATCCAGAAATGATTGAAGCTACTGACTGAATGAAAGGAGCTGGCATCTCACTCTCTTTGAATCTTCTTTATCATGCTAAGAGGAGCAGGAAAAAGCAAAAAATTTCAGAATTGCACCTTGCAATGCGGAGAAATTACTGTTTGTGCATTTACAATATTCATTGATTTTTGCCATTGAAAAACATCATGTTATTCATATACCAGAAATGTTTGAAGCTACTGACTGAATGAAAGGAGCTGGCATCTCACTCTCTTTGAATCTTCTTTATCATGCTAAGAGGAGCAGGAAAAAGCAAAAAATTTCAGAATTGCACCTTGCAATGCGGAGAAATTACTGTTTGTGCATTTACAATATTCATTGATTTTTGCCATTGAAAAACATCATGTTATTCATATACCAGAAATGTTTGAAGCTACTGACTGAATGAAAGGAGCTGGCATCTCACTCTCTTTGAATCTTCTTTATCATGCTAAGAGGAGCAGGAAAAAGCAAAAAATTTCAGAATTGCACCTTGCAATGTGGAGAAATTACTGTTTGTGCATTTACAATATTCATTGATTTTTACCATTGAAAAACGTCCAGAAATGATTGAAGCTACTGACTGAATGAAAGTAACTGGCATCTCACTCTCTTTGAATCTTCTTTATCATGCTAAGAGGAGCAGGAAAAAGCAAAAAATTTCAGACTTGCACCTTGCAATGCGGAGAAATTACTGTTTGTGCATTTACAATATTCATTGATTTTTGCCATTGAAAAACATCATGTTATTCATATACCAGAAATGTTTGAAGCTACTGACTGAATGAAAGGAGCTGGCATCTCACTCTCTTTGAATCTTCTTTATCATGCTAAGAGGAGCAGGAAAAAGCAAAAAATTTCAGAATTGCACCTTGCAATGCGGAGAAATTACTGTTTGTGCATTTACAATATTCATTGATTTTTGCCATTGAAAAACGTCCAGAAATGATTGAAGCTACTGACTGAATGAAAGGAGCTTGCATCTCACTCTCTTTGAATCTTCTTTATCATGCTAAGAGGAGCAGGAAAAATCAAAAAATTTCAGAATTGCACCTTGCAATGCGGAGAAATTACTGTTTGTGCATTTACAATATTCATTGATTTTTGCCATTGAAAAACATGTTATTCATATACCAGAAATGTTTGAAGCTACTGACTGAATGAAAGGAGCTGGCACATCACTCTCTTTGTATCTTCTTTATCATGCTAAGAGGAGCGGGAAAAAGCAAAAAATTTCAGAATTGCACCTTGCAATGCGGAGAAATTACTGTTTGTGCATTTACAATATTCATTGATTTTTGCCACTGAAAAACGTCCAGAAATGATTGAAGCTACTGACTGAATGAAAGGAGCTGGCATCTCACTCTCTTTGAATCTTCTTTATCATACTAAGAGGAGCAGGAAAAAGCAAAAAATTTCAGAATTGCACCTTGCAATGCGGAGAAATTACAGTTTGTGCATTTACAATATTCATTGATTTTTGCCATTGAAAAACATCCAGAAATGATTGAAGCTACTGACTGAATGAAAGGAGCTGGCATGTCACTCTCTTTGAATCTTCTTTATCATGCTAAGAGGAGCAGGAAAAAGCAAAAAATTTCAGAATTGCACCTTGCAATGCGGAGAAATTACTGTTTGTGCATTTACAATATTCATTGATTTTTGCCATTGAAAAACATCATGTTATTCATATACCAGAAATGTTTGAAGCTACTGACTGAATGAAAGGAGCTGGCATCTCACTCTCTTTGAATCTTCTTTATCATGCTAAGAGGAGCAGGAAAAAGCAAAAAATTTCAGAATTGCACCTTGCAATGTGGAGAAATTACTGTTTGTGCATTTACAATATTCATTGATTTTTACCATTGAAAAACGTCCAGAAATGATTGAAGCTACTGACTGAATGAAAGTAGCTGGCATCTCACTGTCTTTGAATCTTCTTTATCATGCTAAGAGGAGCAGGAAAAAGCAAAAAATTTCAGACTTGCACCTTGCAATGCGGAGAAATTACTGTTTGTGCATTTACAATATTCATTGATTTTTGCCATTGAAAAACATCATGTTATTCATATACCAGAAATGTTTGAAGCTACTGACTGAATGAAAGGAGCTGGCATCTCACTCTCTTTGAATCTTCTTTATCATGCTAAGAGGAGCAGGAAAAAGCAAAAAATTTCAGAATTGCACCTTGCAATGCGGAGAAATTACTGTTTGTGCATTTACAATATTCATTGATTTTTGCCATTGAAAAACGTCCAGAAATGATTGAAGCTACTGACTGAATGAAAGGAGCTGGCATCTCACTCTCTTTGAATCTTCTTTATCATGCTAAGAGGAGCAGGAAAAAGCAAAAAATTTCAGAATTGCACCTTGCAATGCGGAGAAATTACTGTTTGTGCATTTACAATATTCATTGATTTTTGCCATTGAAAAATGTCCAGAAATGATTGAAGCTACTGACTGAATGAAAGGAGCTGGCATCTCACTCTCTTTGAATCTTCTTTATCATGCTAAGAGGAGCAGGAAAAAGCAAAAAATTTCAGAATTGCGCCTTGCAATGCGGAGAAATTACTGTTTGTGCATTTACAAAATTCATTGATTTTTGCCATTGAAAAACATCATGTTATTCATATGCCAGAAATGATTGACGCTACTGACTGAAGGAAAGGAGCTGGCATCTCACTCTCTTTGAATCTTCTTTATCATGCTAAGAGGAGCAGGAAAAAGCAAAAAATTTCAGAATTGCACCTTGCAATGCGGAGAAATTACTGTTTGTGCATTTACAATATTCATTGATTTTTGCCATTGAAAAACGTCCAGAAATGATTGAAGCTACTGACTGAATGAAAGGAGCTGGCATCTCACTCTCTTTGAATCTTCTTTATCATGCTAAGAGGAGCAGGAAAAAGCAAAAAATTTCAGAATTGCACCTTGCAATGCGGAGAAATTACTGTTTGTGCATTTACAATATTCATTGATTTTTGCCATTGAAAAACGTCCAGAAATGATTGAAGCTACTGACTGAATGAAAGGAGCTGGCATTTCACTCTCTTTGAATCTTCTTTATCATGCTAAGAGGAGCAGGAAAAAGCAAAAAATTTCAGAATTGCACCTTGCCATGCGGAGAAATTACTGTTTGTGCATTTACAATATTCATTGATTTTTTCCATTGAAAAATGTCCAGAAATGATTGAAGCTACTGACTGAACGAAAGGAGCTGGCATCTCACTCTCTTTGAATCTTCTTTATCATGCTAAGAGGAGCAGGAAAAAGCAAAAAAATTCAGAATTGCGCTTTGCAATGCGGAGAAATTACTGTTTGTGCATTTACAAAATTCATTGATTTTTGCCATTGAAAAACATCATGTTATTCATATACCAGAAATGATTGAAGCTACTGACTGAAGGAAAGGAGCTGGCATCTCACTCTCTTTGAATCTTCTTTATCATGCTAAGAGGAGCAGGAAAAAGCAAAAAAATTCAGAATTGCACCTTGCAATGCGGAGAAATTACTGTTTGTGCATTTCCAATATTCATTGATTTTTGCCATTGAAAAACATCCAGAAATGATTGAAGCTACTGACTGAATGAAAGGAGCTGGCATCTCACTCTCTTTGAATCTTCTTTATCATGCTAAGCGGAGCAGGAAAAAGCAAAAAATTTCAGAATTGCACCTTGCAATGCGGAGAAATTACTGTTTGTGCATTTACAATATTCATTGATTTTTGCGATTGAAAAACATCATGTTATTCATATACCATAAATGATTGAAGCTACTGACTGAATGAAAGGAGCTGGCATCTCACTCTCTTTGAATCTTCTTTATCATGCTAAGAGGAGCAGGAAAAAGTAAAAAATTTCAGAATTGCACCTTGCAATGCGGAGAAATTACTGTTTGTGCATTTACAATATTCATTGATTTTTGCCATTGAAAAACGTCCAGAAATGATTGAAGCTACTGACTGAATGAAAGGAGCTGGCATCTCACTCTCTTTGAATCTTCTTTATCATGCTAAGAGGAGCAGGAAAAAGCAAAAAATTTCAGAATTGCACCTTGCAATGCGGAGAAATTACTGTTTGTGCATTTACAATATTCATTGATTTTTGCCATTGAAAAACGTCCAGAAATGATTGAAGCTACTGACTGAATGAAAGGAGCTGGCATCTCACTCTCTTTGAATCTTCTTTATCATGCTAAGAGGAGCAGGAAAAAGCAAAAAAATTCAGAATTGCACCTTGCAATGCGGAGAAATTACTGTTTGTGCATTTCCAATATTCATTGATTTTTGCCATTGAAAAACATCCAGAAATGATTGAAGCTACTGACTGAATGAAAGGAGCTGGCATCTCACTCTCTTTGAATCTTCTTTATCATGCTAAGCGGAGCAGGAAAAAGCAAAAAATTTCAGAATTGCACCTTGCAATGCGGAGAAATTACTGTTTGTGCATTTACAATATTCATTGATTTTTGCGATTGAAAAACATCATGTTATTCATATACCAGAAATGATTGAAGCTACTGACTGAATGAAAGGAGCTGGCATCTCACTCTCTTTGAATCTTCTTTATCATGCTAAGAGGAGCAGGAAAAAGTAAAAAATTTCAGAATTGCACCTTGCAATGCGGAGAAATTACTGTTTGTGCATTTACAATATTCATTGATTTTTGCCATTGAAAAACGTCCAGAAATGATTGAAGCTACTGACTGAATGAAAGGAGCTGGCATCTCACTCTCTTTGAATCTTCTTTATCATGCTAAGAGGAGCAGGAAAAAGCAAAAAATTTCAGAATTGCACCTTGCAATGCGGAGAAATTACTGTTTGTGCATTTACAATATTCATTGATTTTTGCCATTGAAAAACGTCCAGAAATGATTGAAGCTACTGACTGAATGAAAGGAGCTGGCATCTCACTCTCTTTGAATCTTCTTTATCATGCTAAGAGGAGCAGGAAAAAGCAAAAAATTTCAGAATTGCACCTTGCAATGCGGAGAAATTACTGTTTGTGCATTTACAATATTCATTGATTTTTGCCATTGAAAAACATCATGTTATTCATATACCAGAAATGATTGAAGCTACTGACTGAATGAAAGGAGCTGGCATCTCACTCTCTTTGAATCTTCTTTATCATGCTAAGAGGAGCAGGAAAAAGTAAAAAATTTCAGAATTGCACCTTGCAATGCGGAGAAATTACTGTTTGTGCATTTATAATATTCAATGATTTTTGCCATTGAAAAACGTCCAGAAATGATTGAAGCTACTGACTGAACGAAAGGAGCTGGCATCTCACTCTCTTTGAATCTTCTTTATCATGCTAAGAGGAGCAGGAAAAAGCAAAAAATTTCAGAATTGCACCTTGCAATGCGGAGAAATTACTGTTTGTGCATTTACAATATTCATTGATTTTTGCCATTGAAAAACATCATGTTATTCATATACCAGAAATGTTTGAAGCTACTGACTGAATGAAAGGAGCTGGCATCTCACTCTCTTTGAATCTTCTTTATCATGCTAAGAGGAGCAGGAAAAAGCAAAAAATTTCAGAATTGCACCTTGCAATGCGGAGAAATTACTGTTTGTGAATTTACAATATTCATTGATTTTTGCCATTGAAAAACGTCCAGAAATGATTGAAGCTACTGACTGAATGAAAGGAGCTGGCATCTCACTCTCTTTGAATCTTCTTTATCATGCTAAGAGGAGCAGGAAAAAGCAAAAAATTTCAGAATTGCACCTTGCAATGCGGAGAAATTACTGTTTGTGCATTTACAATATTCATTGATTTTTGCCATTGAAAAACATCCAGAAATGATTGAAGCTACTGACTGAATGAAAGGAACTGGCATCTCACTCTCTTTGAATCTTGTTTATCATGCTAAGAGGAGCAGGAAAAAGCAAAAAATTTCAGAATTGCACCTTGCAATGCGGAGAAATTACTGTTTGTGCATTTACAATATTCATTGATTTTTGCCATTGAAAAACGTCCAGAAATGATTGAAGCTACTGACTGAATGAAAGGAGCTGGCATCTCACTCTCTTTGAATCTTCTTTATCATGCTAAGAGGAGCAGGAAAAAGCAAAAAATTTCAGAATTGCACCTTGCAATGCGGAGAAATTACTGTTTGTGCATTTACAATATTCATTGATTTTTGCCATTGAAAAACATCCAGAAATGATTGAAGCTACTGACTGAATGAAAGGAGCTGGCATCTCACTCTCTTTGAATCTTCTTTATCATGCTAAGAGGAGCAGGAAAAAGCAAAAAATTTCAGAATTGCACCTTGCAATGCGGAGAAATTACTGTTTGTGCATTTACAATATTCATTGATTTTTGCCATTGAAAAACATCATGTTATTCATATACCAGAAATGTTTGAAGCTACTGACTGAATGAAAGGAGCTGACATCTCACTCTCTTTGAATCTTCTTTATCATGCTAAGAGGAGCAGGAAAAAGCAAAAAATTTCAGAATTGCACCTTGCAATGCGGAGAAATTACTGTTTGTGCATTTACAATATTCATTGATTTTTGCCATTGAAAAACATCCAGAAATGATTGAAGCTACTGACTGAATGAAAGGAGCTGGCATCTCACTCTCTTTGAATCTTCTTTATCATGCTAAGAGGAGCAGGAAAAAGCAAAAAATTTCAGAATTGCACCTTGCAATGCGGAGAAATTACTGTTTGTGCATTTACAATATTCATTGATTTTTGCCATTGAAAAACATCATGTTATTCATATACCAGAAATGTTTGAAGCTACTGACTGAATGAAAGGAGCTGGCATCTCACTCTCTTTGAATCTTCTTTATCATGCTAAGAGGAGCAGGAAAAAGCAAAAAATTTCAGAATTGCACCTTGCAATGCGGAGAAATTACTGTTTGTGCATTTACAATATTCATTGATTTTTGCCATTGAAAAACATCATGTTATTCATATACCAGAAATGTTTGAAGCTACTGACTGAATGAAAGGAGCTGGCATCTCACTCTCTTTGAATCTTCTTTATCATGCTAAGAGGAGCAGGAAAAAGCAAAAAATTTCAGAATTGCACCTTGCAATGTGGAGAAATTACTGTTTGTGCATTTACAATATTCATTGATTTTTACCATTGAAAAACGTCCAGAAATGATTGAAGCTACTGACTGAATGAAAGTAACTGGCATCTCACTCTCTTTGAATCTTCTTTATCATGCTAAGAGGAGCAGGAAAAAGCAAAAAATTTCAGACTTGCACCTTGCAATGCGGAGAAATTACTGTTTGTGCATTTACAATATTCATTGATTTTTGCCATTGAAAAACATCATGTTATTCATATACCAGAAATGTTTGAAGCTACTGACTGAATGAAAGGAGCTGGCATCTCACTCTCTTTGAATCTTCTTTATCATGCTAAGAGGAGCAGGAAAAAGCAAAAAATTTCAGAATTGCACCTTGCAATGCGGAGAAATTACTGTTTGTGCATTTACAATATTCATTGATTTTTGCCATTGAAAAACGTCCAGAAATGATTGAAGCTACTGACTGAATGAAAGGAGCTTGCATCTCACTCTCTTTGAATCTTCTTTAGTATGCTAAGAGGAGCAGGAAAAATCAAAAAATTTCAGAATTGCACCTTGCAATGCGGAGAAATTACTGTTTGTGCATTTACAATATTCATTGATTTTTGCCATTGAAAAACATGTTATTCATATACCAGAAATGTTTGAAGCTACTGACTGAATGAAAGGAGCTGGCACATCACTCTCTTTGTATCTTCTTTATCATGCTAAGAGGAGCGGGAAAAAGCAAAAAATTTCAGAATTGCACCTTGCAATGCGGAGAAATTACTGTTTGTGCATTTACAATATTCATTGATTTTTGCCACTGAAAAACGTCCAGAAATGATTGAAGCTACTGACTGAATGAAAGGAGCTGGCATCTCACTCTCTTTGAATCTTCTTTATCATACTAAGAGGAGCAGGAAAAAGCAAAAAATTTCAGAATTGCACCTTGCAATGCGGAGAAATTACAGTTTGTGCATTTACAATATTCATTGATTTTTGCCATTGAAAAACATCCAGAAATGATTGAAGCTACTGACTGAATGAAAGGAGCTGGCATGTCACTCTCTTTGAATCTTCTTTATCATGCTAAGAGGAGCAGGAAAAAGCAAAAAATTTCAGAATTGCACCTTGCAATGCGGAGAAATTACTGTTTGTGCATTTACAATATTCATTGATTTTTGCCATTGAAAAACATCATGTTATTCATATACCAGAAATGTTTGAAGCTACTGACTGAATGAAAGGAGCTGGCATCTCACTCTCTTTGAATCTTCTTTATCATGCTAAGAGGAGCAGGAAAAAGCAAAAAATTTCAGAATTGCACCTTGCAATGTGGAGAAATTACTGTTTGTGCATTTACAATATTCATTGATTTTTACCATTGAAAAACGTCCAGAAATGATTGAAGCTACTGACTGAATGAAAGTAGCTGGCATCTCACTGTCTTTGAATCTTCTTTATCATGCTAAGAGGAGCAGGAAAAAGCAAAAAATTTCAGACTTGCACCTTGCAATGCGGAGAAATTAGTTTGTGCATTTACAATATTCATTGATTTTTGCCATTGAAAAACATCATGTTATTCATATACCAGAAATGTTTGAAGCTACTGACTGAATGAAAGGAGCTGGCATCTCACTCTCTTTGAATCTTCTTTATCATGCTAAGAGGAGCAGGAAAAAGCAAAAAATTTCAGAATTGCACCTTGCAATGCGGAGAAATTACTGTTTGTGCATTTACAATATTCATTGATTTTTGCCATTGAAAAACGTCCAGAAATGATTGAAGCTACTGACTGAATGAAAGGAGCTGGCATCTCACTCTCTTTGAATCTTCTTTATCATGCTAAGAGGAGCAGGAAAAAGCAAAAAATTTCAGAATTGCACCTTGCAATGCGGAGAAATTACTGTTTGTGCATTTACAATATTCATTGATTTTTGCCATTGAAAAACGTCCAGAAATGATTGAAGGTACTGACTGAATGAAAGGAGCTGGCATCTCACTCTCTTTGAATATTCTTTATCATGCTAAGAGGAGCAGGAAAAAGCAAAAAATTTCAGAATTGCACCTTGCAATGCGGAGAAATTACTGTTTGTGCATTTACAATATTCATTGATTTTTGCCATTGAAAAACGTCCAGAAATGATTGAAGCTACTGACTGAATGAAAGGAGCTGGCATCTCACTCTCTTTGAATCTTCTTTATCATGCTAAGAGGAGCAGGAAAAAGCAAAAAATTTCAGAATTGCACCTTGCAATGCGGAGAAATTACTGTTTGTGCATTTACAATATTCATTGATTTTTGCCATTGAAAAATGTCCAGAAATGATTGAAGCTACTGACTGAATGAAAGGAGCTGGCATCTCACTCTCTTTGAATCTTCTTTATCATGCTAAGAGGAGCAGGAAAAAGCAAAAAATTTCAGAATTGCGCCTTGCAATGCGGAGAAATTAATGTTTGTGCATTTACAAAATTCATTGATTTTTGCCATTGAAAAACATCATGTTATTCATATACCAGAAATGATTGAAGCTACTGACTGAAGGAAAGGAGCTGGCATCTCACTCTCTTTGAATCTTCTTTATCATGCTAAGAGGAGCAGGAAAAAGCAAAAAATTTCAGAATTGCACCTTGCAATGCGGAGAAATTACTGTTTGTGCATTTACAATATTCATTGATTTTTGCCATTGAAAAACATCCAGAAATGATTGAAGCTACTGACTGAATGAAAGGAGCTGGCATCTCACTCTCTTTGAATCTTCTTTATCATGCTAAGAGGAGCAGGAAAAAGCAAAAAATTTCAGAATTGCACCTTGCAATGCGGAGAAATTACTGTTTGTGCATTTACAATATTCATTGATTTTTGCGATTGAAAAACATCATGTTATTCATATACCAGAAATGATTGAAGCTACTGAGTGAATGAAAGGAGCTGGCATCTCACTCTCTTTGAATCTTCTTTATCATGCTAAGAGGAGCAGGAAAAAGTAAAAAATTTTAGAATTGCACCTTGCAATGCGGAGAAATTACTGTTTGTGCATTTACAATATTCAATGATTTTTGCCATTGAAAAACATCCAGAAATGATTGAAGCTACTGACTGAATGAAAGGAGCTGACATCTCACTCTCTTTGAATCTTGTTTATCATGCTAAGAGGAGCAGGAAAAAGCAAAAAATTTCAGAATTGCACCTTGCAATGCGGAGAAATTACTGTTTGTGCATTTACAATATTCATTGATTTTTGCCATTGAAAAACGTCCAGAAATGATTGAAGCTACTGACTGAATGAAAGGAGCTGGCATCTCACTCTCTTTGAATCTTCTTTATCATGCTAAGAGGAGCAGGAAAAAACAAAAAATTTCAGAATTGCACCTTGCAATGCGGAGAAATTACTGTTTGTGCATTTACAATATTCATTGATTTTTGCCATTGAAAAACGTCCAGAAATGTTTGAAGCTACTGACTGAATGAAAGGAGCTGGCATCTCACTCTCTTTGAATCTTCTTTATCATGCTAAGAGGAGCAGGAAAAAGCAAAAAATTTCAGAATTGCACCTTGCAATGCGGAGAAATTACTGTTTGTGCATTTACAATATTCATTGATTTTTGCCATTGAAAAACATGTTATTCATATACCAGAAATGTTTGAAGCTCCTGACTGAATGAAAGGAGCTGGCACCTCACTCTCTTTGAATCTTCTTTATCATGCTAAGAGGAGCAGGAAAAAGGAAAAATTTCAGAATTGCACCTTGCAATGCGGAGAAATTACTGTTTGTGCATTTACAATATTCATTGATTTTTGCCATTGAAAAACGTCCAGAAATGATTGAAGCTACTGACTGAATGAAAGGAGCTGTCATCTCACTCTCTTTGAATCTTCTTTATCATGCTAAGAGGAGCAGGAAAAAGCAAAAAATTTCAGAATTGCACCTTGCAATGCGGAGAAATTACTGTTTGTGCATTTACAATATTCATTGATTTTTGCCATTGAAAAATGTCCAGAAATGATTGAAGCTACTGACTGAATGAAAGGAGCTGGCATCTCACTCTCTTTGAATCTTCTTTATCATGCTAAGAGGAGCAGGAAAAAGCAAAAAATTTCAGAATTGCGCCTTGCAATGCGGAGAAATTACTGTTTGTGCATTTACAAAATTCATTGATTTTTGCCATTGAAAAACATCATGTTATTCATATGCCAGAAATGATTGACGCTACTGACTGAAGGAAAGGAGCTGGCATCTCACTCTCTTTGAATCTTCTTTATCATGCTAAGAGGAGCAGGAAAAAGCAAAAAATTTCAGAATTGCACCTTGCAATGCGGAGAAATTACTGTTTGTGCATTTACAATATTCATTGATTTTTGCCATTGAAAAACGTCCAGAAATGATTGAAGCTACTGACTGAATGAAAGGAGCTGGCATCTCACTCTCTTTGAATCTTCTTTATCATGCTAAGAGGAGCAGGAAAAAGCAAAAAATTTCAGAATTGCACCTTGCAATGCGGAGAAATTACTGTTTGTGCATTTACAATATTCATTGATTTTTGCCATTGAAAAACGTCCAGAAATGATTGAAGCTACTGACTGAATGAAAGGAGCTGGCATTTCACTCTCTTTGAATCTTCTTTATCATGCTAAGAGGAGCAGGAAAAAGCAAAAAATTTCAGAATTGCACCTTGCCATGCGGAGAAATTACTGTTTGTGCATTTACAATATTCATTGATTTTTACCATTGAAAAATGTCCAGAAATGATTGAAGCTACTGACTGAACGAAAGGAGCTGGCATCTCACTCTCTTTGAATCTTCTTTATCATGCTAAGAGGAGCAGGAAAAAGCAAAAAAATTCAGAATTGCGCTTTGCAATGCGGAGAAATTACTGTTTGTGCATTTACAAAATTCATTGATTTTTGCCATTGAAAAACATCATGTTATTCATATACCAGAAATGATTGAAGCTACTGACTGAAGGAAAGGAGCTGGCATCTCACTCTCTTTGAATCTTCTTTATCATGCTAAGAGGAGCAGGAAAAAGCAAAAAATTTCAGAATTGCACCTTGCAATGCGGAGAAATTACTGTTTGTGCATTTCCAATATTCATTGATTTTTGCCATTGAAAAACATCCAGAAATGATTGAAGCTACTGACTGAATGAAAGGAGCTGGCATCTCACTCTCTTTGAATCTTCTTTATCATGCTAAGCGGAGCAGGAAAAAGCAAAAAATTTCAGAATTGCACCTTGCAATGCGGAGAAATTACTGTTTGTGCATTTACAATATTCATTGATTTTTGCGATTGAAAAACATCATGTTATTCATATACCAGAAATGATTGAAGCTACTGACTGAATGAAAGGAGCTGGCATCTCACTCTCTTTGAATCTTCTTTATCATGCTAAGAGGAGCAGGAAAAAGTAAAAAATTTCAGAATTGCACCTTGCAATGCGGAGAAATTACTGTTTGTGCATTTACAATATTCATTGATTTTTGCCATTGAAAAACGTCCAGAAATGATTGAAGCTACTGACTGAATGAAAGGAGCTGGCATCTCACTCTCTTTGAATCTTCTTTATCATGCTAAGAGGAGCAGGAAAAAGCAAAAAATTTCAGAATTGCACCTTGCAATGCGGAGAAATTACTGTTTGTGCATTTACAATATTCATTGATTTTTGCCATTGAAAAACATCATGTTATTCATATAAAAGAAATGTTTGAAGCTACTGACTGAATGAAAGGAGCTGGCATCTCACTCTCTTTGAATCTTCTTTATCATGCTAAGAGGAGCAGGAAAAAGCAAAAAATTTCAGAATTGCACCTTGCAATGCGGAGAAATTACTGTTTGTGAATTTACAATATTCATTGATTTTTGCCATTGAAAAACATCCAGAAATGATTGAAGCTACTGACTGAATGAAAGGAGCTGGCATCTCACTCTCTTTGAATCTTCTTTATCATGCTAAGAGGAGCAGGAAAAAGCAAAAAATTTCAGAATTGCACCTTGCAATGCGGAGAAATTACTGTTTGTGCATTTACAATATTCATTGATTTTTGCCATTGAAAAACATCCAGAAATGATTGAAGCTACTGACTGAATGAAAGGAACTGGCATCTCACTCTCTTTGAATCTTGTTTATCATGCTAAGAGGAGCAGGAAAAAGCAAAAAATTTCAGAATTGCACCTTGCAATGCGGAGAAATTACAGTTTGTGCATTTACAATATTCATTGATTTTTGCCATTGAAAAACGTCCAGAAATGATTGAAGCTACTGACTGAATGAAAGGAGCTGGCATCTCACTCTCTTTGAATCTTCTTTATCATGCTAAGAGGAGCAGGAAAAAGCAAAAAATTTCAGAATTGCACCTTGCAATGCGGAGAAATTACTGTTTGTGCATTTACAATATTCATTGATTTTTGCCATTGAAAAACATCATGTTATTCATATACCAGAAATGATTGAAGCTACTGACTGAATGAAAGGAGCTGGCATCTCACTCTCTTTGAATCTTCTTTATCATGCTAAGAGGAGCAGGAAAAAGTAAAAAATTTCAGAATTGCACCTTGCAATGCGGAGAAATTACTGTTTGTGCATTTATAATATTCAATGATTTTTGCCATTGAAAAACGTCCAGAAATGATTGAAGCTACTGACTGAATGAAAGGAGCTGGCATCTCACTCTCTTTGAATCTTCTTTATCATGCTAAGAGGAGCAGGAAAAAGCAAAAAATTTCAGAATTGCACCTTGCAATGCGGAGAAATTACTGTTTGTGCATTTACAATATTCATTGATTTTTGCCATTGAAAAACATCATGTTATTCATATACCAGAAATGTTTGAAGCTACTGACTGAATGAAAGGAGCTGACATCTCACTCTCTTTGAATCTTCTTTATCATGCTAAGAGGAGCAGGAAAAAGCAAAAAATTTCAGAATTGCACCTTGCAATGCGGAGAAATTACTGTTTGTGCATTTACAATATTCATTGATTTTTGCCATTGAAAAACATCCAGAAATGATTGAAGCTACTGACTGAATGAAAGGAGCTGGCATCTCACTCTCTTTGAATCTTCTTTATCATGCTAAGAGGAGCAGGAAAAAGCAAAAAATTTCAGAATTGCACCTTGCAATGCGGAGAAATTACTGTTTGTGCATTTACAATATTCATTGATTTTTGCCATTGAAAAACATCATGTTATTCATATACCAGAAATGTTTGAAGCTACTGACTGAATGAAAGGAGCTGGCATCTCACTCTCTTTGAATCTTCTTTATCATGCTAAGAGGAGCAGGAAAAAGCAAAAAATTTCAGAATTGCACCTTGCAATGCGGAGAAATTACTGTTTGTGCATTTACAATATTCATTGATTTTTGCCATTGAAAAACATCATGTTATTCATATACCAGAAATGTTTGAAGCTACTGACTGAATGAAAGGAGCTGGCATCTCACTCTCTTTGAATCTTCTTTATCATGCTAAGAGGAGCAGGAAAAAGCAAAAAATTTCAGAATTGCACCTTGCAATGTGGAGAAATTACTGTTTGTGCATTTACAATATTCATTGATTTTTTCCATTGAAAAACGTCCAGAAATGATTGAAGCTACTGACTGAATGAAAGTAACTGGCATCTCACTCTCTTTGAATCTTCTTTATCATGCTAAGAGGAGCAGGAAAAAGCAAAAAATTTCAGACTTGCACCTTGCAATGCGGAGAAATTACTGTTTGTGCATTTACAATATTCATTGATTTTTGCCATTGAAAAACATCATGTTATTCATATACCAGAAATGTTTGAAGCTACTGACTGAATGAAAGGAGCTGGCATCTCACTCTCTTTGAATCTTCTTTATCATGCTAAGAGGAGCAGGAAAAAGCAAAAAATTTCAGAATTGCACCTTGCAATGCGGAGAAATTACTGTTTGTGCATTTACAATATTCATTGATTTTTGCCATTGAAAAACGTCCAGAAATGATTGAAGCTACTGACTGAATGAAAGGAGCTGGCATCTCACTCTCTTTGAATCTTCTTTATCATGCTAAGAGGAGCAGGAAAAAGCAAAAAATTTCAGAATTGCACCTTGCAATGCGGAGAAATTACTGTTTGTGCATTTACAATATTCATTGATTTTTGCCATTGAAAAACGTCCAGAAATGATTGAAGCTACTGACTGAATGAAAGGAGCTGGCATTTCACTCTCTTTGAATCTTCTTTATCATGCTAAGAGGAGCAGGAAAAAGCAAAAAATTTCAGAATTGCACCTTGCCATGCGGAGAAATTACTGTTTGTGCATTTACAATATTCATTGATTTTTACCATTGAAAAATGTCCAGAAATGATTGAAGCTACTGACTGAACGAAAGGAGCTGGCATCTCACTCTCTTTGAATCTTCTTTATCATGCTAAGAGGAGCAGGAAAAAGCAAAAAAATTCAGAATTGCGCTTTGCAATGCGGAGAAATTACTGTTTGTGCATTTACAAAATTCATTGATTTTTGCCATTGAAAAACATCATGTTATTCATATACCAGAAATGATTGAAGCTACTGACTGAAGGAAAGGAGCTGGCATCTCACTCTCTTTGAATCTTCTTTATCATGCTAAGAGGAGCAGGAAAAAGCAAAAAATTTCAGAATTGCACCTTGCAATGCGGAGAAATTACTGTTTGTGCATTTCCAATATTCATTGATTTTTGCCATTGAAAAACATCCAGAAATGATTGAAGCTACTGACTGAATGAAAGGAGCTGGCATCTCACTCTCTTTGAATCTTCTTTATCATGCTAAGCGGAGCAGGAAAAAGCAAAAAATTTCAGAATTGCACCTTGCAATGCGGAGAAATTACTGTTTGTGCATTTACAATATTCATTGATTTTTGCGATTGAAAAACATCATGTTATTCATATACCAGAAATGATTGAAGCTACTGACTGAATGAAAGGAGCTGGCATCTCACTCTCTTTGAATCTTCTTTATCATGCTAAGAGGAGCAGGAAAAAGTAAAAAATTTCAGAATTGCACCTTGCAATGCGGAGAAATTACTGTTTGTGCATTTACAATATTCATTGATTTTTGCCATTGAAAAACGTCCAGAAATGATTGAAGCTACTGACTGAATGAAAGGAGCTGGCATCTCACTCTCTTTGAATCTTCTTTATCATGCTAAGAGGAGCAGGAAAAAGCAAAAAATTTCAGAATTGCACCTTGCAATGCGGAGAAATTACTGTTTGTGCATTTACAATATTCATTGATTTTTGCCATTGAAAAACATCATGTTATTCATATAAAAGAAATGTTTGAAGCTACTGACTGAATGAAAGGAGCTGGCATCTCACTCTCTTTGAATCTTCTTTATCATGCTAAGAGGAGCAGGAAAAAGCAAAAAATTTCAGAATTGCACCTTGCAATGCGGAGAAATTACTGTTTGTGAATTTACAATATTCATTGATTTTTGCCATTGAAAAACATCCAGAAATGATTGAAGCTACTGACTGAATGAAAGGAGCTGGCATCTCACTCTCTTTGAATCTTCTTTATCATGCTAAGAGGAGCAGGAAAAAGCAAAAAATTTCAGAATTGCACCTTGCAATGCGGAGAAATTACTGTTTGTGCATTTACAATATTCATTGATTTTTGCCATTGAAAAACATCCAGAAATGATTGAAGCTACTGACTGAATGAAAGGAACTGGCATCTCACTCTCTTTGAATCTTGTTTATCATGCTAAGAGGAGCAGGAAAAAGCAAAAAATTTCAGAATTGCACCTTGCAATGCGGAGAAATTACAGTTTGTGCATTTACAATATTCATTGATTTTTGCCATTGAAAAACGTCCAGAAATGATTGAAGCTACTGACTGAATGAAAGGAGCTGGCATCTCACTCTCTTTGAATCTTCTTTATCATGCTAAGAGGAGCAGGAAAAAGCAAAAAATTTCAGAATTGCACCTTGCAATGCGGAGAAATTACTGTTTGTGCATTTACAATATTCATTGATTTTTGCCATTGAAAAACATCATGTTATTCATATACCAGAAATGATTGAAGCTACTGACTGAATGAAAGGAGCTGGCATCTCACTCTCTTTGAATCTTCTTTATCATGCTAAGAGGAGCAGGAAAAAGTAAAAAATTTCAGAATTGCACCTTGCAATGCGGAGAAATTACTGTTTGTGCATTTATAATATTCAATGATTTTTGCCATTGAAAAACGTCCAGAAATGATTGAAGCTACTGACTGAATGAAAGGAGCTGGCATCTCACTCTCTTTGAATCTTCTTTATCATGCTAAGAGGAGCAGGAAAAAGCAAAAAATTTCAGAATTGCACCTTGCAATGCGGAGAAATTACTGTTTGTGCATTTACAATATTCATTGATTTTTGCCATTGAAAAACATCATGTTATTCATATACCAGAAATGTTTGAAGCTACTGACTGAATGAAAGGAGCTGACATCTCACTCTCTTTGAATCTTCTTTATCATGCTAAGAGGAGCAGGAAAAAGCAAAAAATTTCAGAATTGCACCTTGCAATGCGGAGAAATTACTGTTTGTGCATTTACAATATTCATTGATTTTTGCCATTGAAAAACATCCAGAAATGATTGAAGCTACTGACTGAATGAAAGGAGCTGGCATCTCACTCTCTTTGAATCTTCTTTATCATGCTAAGAGGAGCAGGAAAAAGCAAAAAATTTCAGAATTGCACCTTGCAATGCGGAGAAATTACTGTTTGTGCATTTACAATATTCATTGATTTTTGCCATTGAAAAACATCATGTTATTCATATACCAGAAATGTTTGAAGCTACTGACTGAATGAAAGGAGCTGGCATCTCACTCTCTTTGAATCTTCTTTATCATGCTAAGAGGAGCAGGAAAAAGCAAAAAATTTCAGAATTGCACCTTGCAATGCGGAGAAATTACTGTTTGTGCATTTACAATATTCATTGATTTTTGCCATTGAAAAACATCATGTTATTCATATACCAGAAATGTTTGAAGCTACTGACTGAATGAAAGGAGCTGGCATCTCACTCTCTTTGAATCTTCTTTATCATGCTAAGAGGAGCAGGAAAAAGCAAAAAATTTCAGAATTGCACCTTGCAATGTGGAGAAATTACTGTTTGTGCATTTACAATATTCATTGATTTTTTCCATTGAAAAACGTCCAGAAATGATTGAAGCTACTGACTGAATGAAAGTAACTGGCATCTCACTCTCTTTGAATCTTCTTTATCATGCTAAGAGGAGCAGGAAAAAGCAAAAAATTTCAGACTTGCACCTTGCAATGCGGAGAAATTACTGTTTGTGCATTTACAATATTCATTGATTTTTGCCATTGAAAAACATCATGTTATTCATATACCAGAAATGTTTGAAGCTACTGACTGAATGAAAGGAGCTGGCATCTCACTCTCTTTGAATCTTCTTTATCATGCTAAGAGGAGCAGGAAAAAGCAAAAAATTTCAGAATTGCACCTTGCAATGCGGAGAAATTACTGTTTGTGCATTTACAATATTCATTGATTTTTGCCATTGAAAAACGTCCAGAAATGATTGAAGCTACTGACTGAATGAAAGGAGCTGGCATCTCACTCTCTTTGAATCTTCTTTATCATGCTAAGAGGAGCAGGAAAAATCAAAAAATTTCAGAATTGCACCTTGCAATGCGGAGAAATTACTGTTTGTGCATTTACAATATTCATTGATTTTTGCCATTGAAAAACATGTTATTCATATACCAGAAATGTTTGAAGCTACTGACTGAATGAAAGGAGCTGGCACATCACTCTCTTTGTATCTTCTTTATCATGCTAAGAGGAGCGGGAAAAAGCAAAAAATTTCAGAATTGCACCTTGCAATGCGGAGAAATTACTGTTTGTGCATTTACAATATTCATTGATTTTTGCCACTGAAAAACGTCCAGAAATGATTGAAGCTACTGACTGAATGAAAGGAGCTGGCATCTCACTCTCTTTGAATCTTCTTTATCATACTAAGAGGAGCAGGAAAAAGCAAAAAATTTCAGAATTGCACCTTGCAATGCGGAGAAATTACAGTTTGTGCATTTACAATATTCATTGATTTTTGCCATTGAAAAACATCCAGAAATGATTGAAGCTACTGACTGAATGAAAGGAGCTGGCATGTCACTCTCTTTGAATCTTCTTTATCATGCTAAGAGGAGCAGGAAAAAGCAAAAAATTTCAGAATTGCACCTTGCAATGCGGAGAAATTACTGTTTGTGCATTTACAATATTCATTGATTTTTGCGATTGAAAAACATCATGTTATTCATATACCAGAAATGATTGAAGCTACTGAGTGAATGAAAGGAGCTGGCATCTCACTCTCTTTGAATCTTCTTTATCATGCTAAGAGGAGCAGGAAAAAGTAAAAAATTTTAGAATTGCACCTTGCAATGCGGAGAAATTACTGTTTGTGCATTTACAATATTCAATGATTTTTGCCATTGAAAAACATCCAGAAATGATTGAAGCTACTGACTGAATGAAAGGAGCTGACATCTCACTCTCTTTGAATCTTGTTTATCATGCTAAGAGGAGCAGGAAAAAGCAAAAAATTTCAGAATTGCACCTTGCAATGCGGAGAAATTACTGTTTGTGCATTTACAATATTCATTGATTTTTGCCATTGAAAAACGTCCAGAAATGATTGAAGCTACTGACTGAATGAAAGGAGCTGGCATCTCACTCTCTTTGAATCTTCTTTATCATGCTAAGAGGAGCAGGAAAAAACAAAAAATTTCAGAATTGCACCTTGCAATGCGGAGAAATTACTGTTTGTGCATTTACAATATTCATTGATTTTTGCCATTGAAAAACGTCCAGAAATGTTTGAAGCTACTGACTGAATGAAAGGAGCTGGCATCTCACTCTCTTTGAATCTTCTTTATCATGCTAAGAGGAGCAGGAAAAAGCAAAAAATTTCAGAATTGCACCTTGCAATGCGGAGAAATTACTGTTTGTGCATTTACAATATTCATTGATTTTTGCCATTGAAAAACATGTTATTCATATACCAGAAATGTTTGAAGCTCCTGACTGAATGAAAGGAGCTGGCACCTCACTCTCTTTGAATCTTCTTTATCATGCTAAGAGGAGCAGGAAAAAGGAAAAATTTCAGAATTGCACCTTGCAATGCGGAGAAATTACTGTTTGTGCATTTACAATATTCATTGATTTTTGCCATTGAAAAACGTCCAGAAATGATTGAAGCTACTGACTGAATGAAAGGAGCTGTCATCTCACTCTCTTTGAATCTTCTTTATCATGCTAAGAGGAGCAGGAAAAAGCAAAAAATTTCAGAATTGCACCTTGCAATGCGGAGAAATTACTGTTTGTGCATTTACAATATTCATTGATTTTTGCCATTGAAAAATGTCCAGAAATGATTGAAGCTACTGACTGAATGAAAGGAGCTGGCATCTCACTCTCTTTGAATCTTCTTTATCATGCTAAGAGGAGCAGGAAAAAGCAAAAAATTTCAGAATTGCGCCTTGCAATGCGGAGAAATTACTGTTTGTGCATTTACAAAATTCATTGATTTTTGCCATTGAAAAACATCATGTTATTCATATGCCAGAAATGATTGACGCTACTGACTGAAGGAAAGGAGCTGGCATCTCACTCTCTTTGAATCTTCTTTATCATGCTAAGAGGAGCAGGAAAAAGCAAAAAATTTCAGAATTGCACCTTGCAATGCGGAGAAATTACTGTTTGTGCATTTACAATATTCATTGATTTTTGCCATTGAAAAACGTCCAGAAATGATTGAAGCTACTGACTGAATGAAAGGAGCTGGCATCTCACTCTCTTTGAATCTTCTTTATCATGCTAAGAGGAGCAGGAAAAAGCAAAAAATTTCAGAATTGCACCTTGCAATGCGGAGAAATTACTGTTTGTGCATTTACAATATTCATTGATTTTTGCCATTGAAAAACGTCCAGAAATGATTGAAGCTACTGACTGAATGAAAGGAGCTGGCATTTCACTCTCTTTGAATCTTCTTTATCATGCTAAGAGGAGCAGGAAAAAGCAAAAAATTTCAGAATTGCACCTTGCCATGCGGAGAAATTACTGTTTGTGCATTTACAATATTCATTGATTTTTGCCATTGAAAAATGTCCAGAAATGATTGAAGCTACTGACTGAACGAAAGGAGCTGGCATCTCACTCTCTTTGAATCTTCTTTATCATGCTAAGAGGAGCAGGAAAAAGCAAAAAAATTCAGAATTGCGCTTTGCAATGCGGAGAAATTACTGTTTGTGCATTTACAAAATTCATTGATTTTTGCCATTGAAAAACATCATGTTATTCATATACCAGAAATGATTGAAGCTACTGACTGAAGGAAAGGAGCTGGCATCTCACTCTCTTTGAATCTTCTTTATCATGCTAAGAGGAGCAGGAAAAAGCAAAAAATTTCAGAATTGCACCTTGCAATGCGGAGAAATTACTGTTTGTGCATTTCCAATATTCATTGATTTTTGCCATTGAAAAACATCCAGAAATGATTGAAGCTACTGACTGAATGAAAGGAGCTGGCATCTCACTCTCTTTGAATCTTCTTTATCATGCTAAGCGGAGCAGGAAAAAGCAAAAAATTTCAGAATTGCACCTTGCAATGCGGAGAAATTACTGTTTGTGCATTTACAATATTCATTGATTTTTGCGATTGAAAAACATCATGTTATTCATATACCAGAAATGATTGAAGCTACTGACTGAATGAAAGGAGCTGGCATCTCACTCTCTTTGAATCTTCTTTATCATGCTAAGAGGAGCAGGAAAAAGTAAAAAATTTCAGAATTGCACCTTGCAATGCGGAGAAATTACTGTTTGTGCATTTACAATATTCATTGATTTTTGCCATTGAAAAACGTCCAGAAATGATTGAAGCTACTGACTGAATGAAAGGAGCTGGCATCTCACTCTCTTTGAATCTTCTTTATCATGCTAAGAGGAGCAGGAAAAAGCAAAAAATTTCAGAATTGCACCTTGCAATGCGGAGAAATTACTGTTTGTGCATTTACAATATTCATTGATTTTTGCCATTGAAAAACATCATGTTATTCATATAAAAGAAATGTTTGAAGCTACTGACTGAATGAAAGGAGCTGGCATCTCACTCTCTTTGAATCTTCTTTATCATGCTAAGAGGAGCAGGAAAAAGCAAAAAATTTCAGAATTGCACCTTGCAATGCGGAGAAATTACTGTTTGTGAATTTACAATATTCATTGATTTTTGCCATTGAAAAACATCCAGAAATGATTGAAGCTACTGACTGAATGAAAGGAGCTGGCATCTCACTCTCTTTGAATCTTCTTTATCATGCTAAGAGGAGCAGGAAAAAGCAAAAAATTTCAGAATTGCACCTTGCAATGCGGAGAAATTACTGTTTGTGCATTTACAATATTCATTGATTTTTGCCATTGAAAAACATCCAGAAATGATTGAAGCTACTGACTGAATGAAAGGAACTGGCATCTCACTCTCTTTGAATCTTGTTTATCATGCTAAGAGGAGCAGGAAAAAGCAAAAAATTTCAGAATTGCACCTTGCAATGCGGAGAAATTACAGTTTGTGCATTTACAATATTCATTGATTTTTGCCATTGAAAAACGTCCAGAAATGATTGAAGCTACTGACTGAATGAAAGGAGCTGGCATCTCACTCTCTTTGAATCTTCTTTATCATGCTAAGAGGAGCAGGAAAAAGCAAAAAATTTCAGAATTGCACCTTGCAATGCGGAGAAATTACTGTTTGTGCATTTACAATATTCATTGATTTTTGCCATTGAAAAACATCATGTTATTCATATACCAGAAATGATTGAAGCTACTGACTGAATGAAAGGAGCTGGCATCTCACTCTCTTTGAATCTTCTTTATCATGCTAAGAGGAGCAGGAAAAAGTAAAAAATTTCAGAATTGCACCTTGCAATGCGGAGAAATTACTGTTTGTGCATTTATAATATTCAATGATTTTTGCCATTGAAAAACGTCCAGAAATGATTGAAGCTACTGACTGAACGAAAGGAGCTGGCATCTCACTCTCTTTGAATCTTCTTTATCATGCTAAGAGGAGCAGGAAAAAGCAAAAAATTTCAGAATTGCACCTTGCAATGCGGAGAAATTACTGTTTGTGCATTTACAATATTCATTGATTTTTGCCATTGAAAAACATCCAGAAATGATTGAAGCTACTGACTGAATGAAAGGAGCTGGCATCTCACTCTCTTTGAATCTTCTTTATCATGCTAAGAGGAGCAGGAAAAAGCAAAAAATTTCAGAATTGCACCTTGCAATGCGGAGAAATTACTGTTTGTGCATTTACAATATTCATTGATTTTTGCCATTGAAAAACATCATGTTATTCATATACCAGAAATGTTTGAAGCTACTGACTGAATGAAAGGAGCTGACATCTCACTCTCTTTGAATCTTCTTTATCATGCTAAGAGGAGCAGGAAAAAGCAAAAAATTTCAGAATTGCACCTTGCAATGCAGAGAAATTACTGTTTGTGCATTTACAATATTCATTGATTTTTGCCATTGAAAAACATCCAGAAATGATTGAAGCTACTGACTGAATGAAAGGAGCTGGCATCTCACTCTCTTTGAAT